>NW_026963332.1:315229-630458 GCF_036588685.1 Mytilus trossulus
TCTGAGTACACCAACGATTTTCATGGGGTTCTAGTTGCCCTAAAATGACTTTTCTGTAATGTTTCGGGAACTGTTGTTGGTTGTTTCGTGGTTTTATTTTTGGTCATGATATTTGTTTTTCTTCAAATAAGGGTTTTTGATTGACCTAGTTTGTTATGGGAGTTGCTTCAGAAGCACATATCCTACTGTTCATAAACAGCTGTTTTATACGTAGGCCACCTTCCTTAGAAGAATCGATTTAAAAACAAAACTGCTGAAATACTATCGTGTAGATGATATGTTAGGTTTCGATGGTGTTTTGTGCTATATTAGAAGTATACGATTAGTGCATAAAGTTTGTCTATTGTTACATATAACCGAGTCGCAAAAAAACTCATTAATATCAGGATTTCAATTTTGCACAAAAGCTCGGACAAAATATTTTCAAATAGGAATACAATTCCTTAATATGTATGCAATAATATTTTATTTGTATAAGAGAGCCTATAAAAAATGCGCCAACTTTTTTTTAAATCGATGTAGAACACATAACACCTGCTTATACATTTAAATGCGATGGCATATAAACCATGTAATAATGTAAACAATAGTCCCTGCAGGTGATTTGACGTTGAAACTTTTTCGGTATAAATATCTGTAGTCTCACATTCGGACTAGTTTGGTCATTAAATATTTGGTTTTTATCATATGACTATATTATTTTATTTTTTCATTGGCTAAAAGCATAGCAAATCCACTTTGAAAAAGAAACCATTATATTCACCGCGGAAATCATCAAAAGAGGTTAATTTACCTTAATATAGATTAATGACGTTATAATTATACATTGCTGTTCTTTTATTTTTATTTTTGAATTTAGTTTTCTCCTTTCTTTTTGTGCTCGGTGTATCTCTCTAGTAAACTTTATTGAGTATTTTATTCACAAAATTCGATGATATATTATTAAGTATAAAATTAAACAAGGAGCAGTTTTAAAGGCATCTTTAGCAAATATTATACAATTGAGAGAAGGGTAAAAATTCATATGATAAAACAATTGTTAACTTTTGATTTCATTTGACATCGGTGAATATTAGTGGCGGATCCAGAAATTTTCATGGGGGCCCACTACCTGACCTATGAGGGGGCCCGCTCCAGTCACGCTTCAGTGATTCCCTATATAAGCAACCAATTTTTTTCCCAAAAAAGGAGGCCCGGGCCCCCTGCCCCCCCTAAATCCGCCTCTGAATATCAAATCCCTTGGTTTTATAATTATAAATTATAAAATTGTAAATTATTGTATCAACTACATCAACAGTCAATTAAGTATAAATTGAAATATCAAACAAATACTCAGGAACTAAAAGGCAAAATCGAAAAGGGGAAGTTTATATAACAGTCTCAATGGTGTAAAATAATTGATAACACTAGAGCTCACTTCGTACAAATACTAGTTTTACCAAAAGATTGGAGTGTAAACTTTATTGTAAGGGAAAAGACGTTGATCATGCCTTGTTTACTTCCTCAAAAGTTTGAAATATTTCCTTTTCGTTTTAGTTGATGTTCATGTTATAAATGTTAAAATTGTTAAGTTTATGTACCGTTTTTAAACGATGATCAATGCACAAATCCAAAATATTATTGTTATACACATATAAGAGGTGGATTCAGGGGGCCTGTTGTTGCAATCCCTCTTTTTTGGCGACCAATGCTTGTATATGGGGACATATGGCTGTAACCCCCTCCCTTCATAATAGGTTCGAACTCTCTCGAACTGCTCCGGCAAATTTACTTTCACAATGAAACTTTTTTTTCATATTTTACATTCTTTGAAAATACAGATTATGCAAACACATCCGAAAATGCAAACAATGCAGTTCTAAGCAACTTATTAATTACTTTTCTGGAGTTCTTATGTTAGCATGTTAAAACCAAACCATGTTTGTGTGCGGTCCTAGTGGATACCCTTGGAATGAATCTGATCCTTGAGTGCAACATGGGACTGTTTTCGAGCATCTATTGGAGCTTGCGATTTATGTATCATTGATGAATCAATGGGAATGAATACGATCCTCATTGAAACCCGAGGGTAATTTGCGACCCTAGAGGAAACAATAGAATTTTTGGGGATCTTCGAGTGCAGCATACAATCAAATATAACAAATACCCCACATAGAGAAAAATTCAAAACGGAGAGTTTCTAAAGAAATGGCAAAACCAAAAGCTCAAACACATCAAGCTTAAATATAACAACTCACATCGTATGCTGTATATGATCCTCGAGTGTAGCCTGTCCTAGCATGTGGTTGTATGAATCTTCGATGGAAAATAGGGGTTGCATTAGAAACTGGGAACATAAAGCTTATATATGTCAAACAAATAGGAATTTTTTTCTGGTCTCCAGTTTTCAACCTTTATAGCTCTTCATCTTTTATATTAGCTTTGGATTTCAAATATTTTGGCAACGAGCATCACTGAAGAGACATGTATTGTCGAAATGCGCATCTAGTGCAAGAAAATTGGTACCGTTAATTTTATTTTATTACCAATCTTTGAAAGAACTTTCTCATTTGAATTTAATCCAGAAAGCAGCTTTGAAGCAATAATTTTAGTATCTGATAATGTACATGTATAACAATTGAAATAGATCAAGCCACATGAGTAATGATTCTATTCTAACTTTCTTCGTTCACTTGTTTTATTATAAAATCTAAAATCGAAAAATGCATATCCTTTTGATTTCATTTGACATCGGTGAATATTAGTGGCGGATCCAGAAATTTTCATGGGGGCCCACTACCTGACCTATGAGGGGGCCCGCTCCAGTCACGCTTCAGTGATTCCCTATATAAGCAACCAATTTTTTTCCCAAAAAAGGAGGCCCGGGCCCCCTGCCCCCCCTAAATCCGCCTCTGAATATCAAATCCCTTGGTTTTATAATTATAAATTATAAAATTGTAAATTATTGTATCAACTACATCAACAGTCAATTAAGTATAAATTGAAATATCAAACAAATACTCAGGAACTAAAAGGCAAAATCGAAAAGGGGAAGTTTATATAACAGTCTCAATGGTGTAAAATAATTGATAACACTAGAGCTCACTTCGTACAAATACTAGTTTTACCAAAAGATTGGAGTGTAAACTTTATTGTAAGGGAAAAGACGTTGATCATGCCTTGTTTACTTCCTCAAAAGTTTGAAATATTTCCTTTTCGTTTTAGTTGATGTTCATGTTATAAATGTTAAAATTGTTAAGTTTATGTACCGTTTTTAAACGATGATCAATGCACAAATCCAAAATATTATTGTTATACACATATAAGAGGTGGATTCAGGGGGCCTGTTGTTGCAATCCCTCTTTTTTGGCGACCAATGCTTGTATATGGGGACATATGGCTGTAACCCCCTCCCTTCATAATAGGTTCGAACTCTCTCGAACTGCTCCGGCAAATTTACTTTCACAATGAAACTTTTTTTTCATATTTTACATTCTTTGAAAATACAGATTATGCAAACACATCCGAAAATGCAAACAATGCAGTTCTAAGCAACTTATTAATTACTTTTCTGGAGTTCTTATGTTAGCATGTTAAAACCAAACCATGTTTGTGTGCGGTCCTAGTGGATACCCTTGGAATGAATCTGATCCTTGAGTGCAACATGGGACTGTTTTCGAGCATCTATTGGAGCTTGCGATTTATGTATCATTGATGAATCAATGGGAATGAATACGATCCTCATTGAAACCCGAGGGTAATTTGCGACCCTAGAGGAAACAATAGAATTTTTGGGGATCTTCGAGTGCAGCATACAATCAAATATAACAAATACCCCACATAGAGAAAAATTCAAAACGGAGAGTTTCTAAAGAAATGGCAAAACCAAAAGCTCAAACACATCAAGCTTAAATATAACAACTCACATCGTATGCTGTATATGATCCTCGAGTGTAGCCTGTCCTAGCATGTGGTTGTATGAATCTTCGATGGAAAATAGGGGTTGCATTAGAAACTGGGAACATAAAGCTTATATATGTCAAACAAATAGGAATTTTTTTCTGGTCTCCAGTTTTCAACCTTTATAGCTCTTCATCTTTTATATTAGCTTTGGATTTCAAATATTTTGGCAACGAGCATCACTGAAGAGACATGTATTGTCGAAATGCGCATCTAGTGCAAGAAAATTGGTACCGTTAATTTTATTTTATTACCAATCTTTGAAAGAACTTTCTCATTTGAATTTAATCCAGAAAGCAGCTTTGAAGCAATAATTTTAGTATCTGATAATGTACATGTATAACAATTGAAATAGATCAAGCCACATGAGTAATGATTCTATTCTAACTTTCTTCGTTCACTTGTTTTATTATAAAATCTAAAATCGAAAAATGCATATCCTTTTTACAATCATGAACATTCTTGACATTTATTGTTTTAACATTCATTTTATTTCATGTTGAAGTGCTTTTTATAGTTATTCATTGATTATGGGTGCAATTAACACATTTCAAAGTATTTGAATAAGTAAATGGAGTTGAATAAAGAGTCAGGACGTGAGAACTTGTGTAATTTGGTCCCAGAAAACAGTATCACCATATTCATCGTTAGGATATTCAATATACGATTGTGATTGTACCAGTTCTAAGATGTGTAATGGCAGTTCTTTAGATGCTATCTGGTCAATGAAAATAAGAAAAAGCACGTTTTCGTGATTTCTTTCGTAGATGCTCTCCATCCTTGCCATATTATATTCAAACATGCACCAATACGACTTCAGGAAATTTCGAGACATGATTATAATTGTTCTTCGACTATTGTGTATAGCGGATGTAATGTTAGTGGCGATGTCATTACCAGGCAGAAAATTCCTTTTATGTAAACACAAAATGATTCCATGTTCTTTTTCCAGTTTTGTAAGTAATTGTTTGTGGACAAAGGTGCTATCCTCATTTGCATAAGATACAAAGGCTCCATACATATACGATTTATCATTATCTTTTCCAACTGGGACCATCTTTTTATGAGATCGTATTTTTATCATGTAATACGCATATCGCAATTTCCATCGATATCGATAGATTAATCCGCTACATATGATTATCAAAACTGAAGACACTGACGCTACAAGTGCAATGATTATAGGAATTTTCGACATGCATGCCTTTGACAGTTTGTCATTAAGTTCATCAATATTTTCTAGCGACACTAGTGTTAAGTCTGAAAGTTGGCATGTGTAATTCTTCTTTCCTATTAGTCCGACAGTGGTTGCACCTAACCATTGCACAAAGTCAATTGTTTCACAAGTACACAGAAAATCATTCTGACTTAGATCAATTGTGAAATTTTTGTTTAAAATGTCAATAGAATCTAGTTGCTGTACTACCGAATCAGATAAAAACTTGATGCGATTATTTTTCAAATTAAGATATATCAGACTTTTTAAATGACCGATATCAAAATCAATACTTTGAAACGTATTTTTGCTTAGATCAATCCTTTCAATTTTTAACTGAGACTTGAAAAAATCTTTTGATAACCTTTGTATTTTATTTTGAGATAAATTTATCGTTTTCAAATTATGCAAATTTTGTAATGTTGCGCCTTTATAATCATACGGTAGTACAAGTCCTAATATATTATTTTGTAAATATAATTCTTCCAAGTTATCGAAATCTTCACTGAAGAAATAATTTGACACATTTGAACAAAAGTTTGATGACAAGTCGAGATATATAAGACTTTTGACATTATAAATTGGTCCGATCCATGATGTTAGCAAGTTATTACTTAGGTCAATATTTCGCAGAATATTGTTTGTTAAACTGTATGATGATACACTGTAATGTAAATGACAAGAAGAATAGTTCAGTGATGTTAGTTGATGTGCCATTGGCAGCGGTGTGGCGTGATCCCTATACTCCATACCATATTTCATCTTTGTTTCGGTGATGGGTTCTTTCTTACATACAATATCATAACTACATTGTTCAGGATTTTCGTCCTCTGTATGAAATGTGAACATATGTGAAACATTAAACGTCTTCACGGAAGTGTGTAGTAAATCCCAAAAGAAGGGACCGTATGAAAACTGGTTATCTCTGGCTGATACGTAGTCGAGTGTGTTAGGCATAAACAACATAGCTCCGATTTCGATCTGCTGCAGTCGGTTACTGTCCCCATGAATTTCTTGAATTGATGTATTAGCCAAATACTTTATTTGAGAAGTTCTGAGCATTGTATTCATGTCAAACACCTTATGGATTTTATTGAGTTTTAAAACTTTGATTGCAGAAAATTGCAGATCATGTGTTACATTCTCCAAGACTTCGAATTTTAAGCAGGTGTTATTTGAAATATCCAAAACAGAAATTTTTTTAAGTTGCTGGAATGTACCTTTGTTAATATGTTTAATACGACAACCTGAAAGCCTCAAATTTTCAATTTGAGGAATGTGCTTAAAACTTTCATTTGTTAACGATCGAACGGAGCAATTTCCTGTTAATCCTGACAAGTCTAGTTCCTGCAATGTTTTCATAGAATAAAACGATTCACTTATCATTCCTGTATCATTTGAAATAAAATCCATTCCTAGTGATCTAAGAGAAACCAGTAATGTCAAATTTGGTTGAAAGTTTCGAAATAAATTGTGTTTTATGTTTAGATTTGTTAAGTTCTCTAAAGGTTTCAATACCTTTATGTTCAAGCTTGTCATACTTGTATCCAGTCTATTGTTCTGTAAATTCAGGCTGCGCAAATTTGTTAATCCTATAAAAGATGAATTTCGTAGTTCGTAAATCTCATTGCTTGATAGATCCAGTTTCAACAGGTTGGTCATGTCAGAAAACGCCTGGTCAGTAATAGCTTGTATTTTGTTGTCCTTGAACGAAAGTTTTTCGATGATATTTGGAAGTTTAGGAATTAATTTTAATTTCAATCTGGAACAATCGACAGCAAACAGCAGCGTGACTGGGTTCAGTCGACATTTGCATTTTTTGATGAAATCACAACGATCATGTTTTTCATCTGCTGTCATTACAGTGTATAGTGATCGAAGTAGAAACAGTTGAAGCAACGTGAACTTCATGTTGCTTGCACTCTATAAAATATTTGAAAAGAAATAATATATTAAAATTGTAAGTAAATATTATTTCAAAGCCAAACAGCAATATTCTGTGGTCATTCTTCGTTTTGTTTATTGTAGTAAACGTAAAAAGTATATAGGAGTTTTCCTCAAATATGATCAAAATGAAAGCAAACAAAGTAGAATGCAGGAAAAGCCAGAATAGCTTTTATCCATATCAAATATGTGAAACGACTTATTTAACTCATAATACAAAACTAAAAATCACAAAATGTCGAACATTGAAGATTTATGTAACTGCTTATCAACGGTACAAGGAAAAGATGTGTAGGTTTTCCTAAACCATAATAAAAATGAAAGCAAATACATTTAAATGCACATAAAAGCAAGAACTGCTTTCATCCATATAAATTGTATAGTTTATTTATACCACTTATTCAATTCATAACACAAAATTTAAACATTGATGAATGATTAAAATGTATTAAGAAAAATCAATTCATTTGTGTAATGCAAAACTACATCTAAACACGTCATTTATAATTTTGTTTAAAAGTCGACAAACGGAAAAGAGTGTTTTAGAAATCCTTTTATCATTATTGTTATAATTTACAAGGATATTCCGTGGGTTTAAGTCGGCTCAGTTGCAAATAAAATTACATTTTAATATTGAAAAGCCATTTTAATATGGATTATTACATTTCAATGTATTCATCAATGAATATTTTATACGACTATTTAAAAAAGTTTATATTTTAAAACATATGCATGCAATTTGTTTGAATATTATCAGAGTTGATAGAAAATATTGTGAGTTAAAAAAACAAATTCGATAAACATTCGAATTAGCCATTTATATTTCATTATTTAAAGTGGACAACGAAAAAAAGAGTCTCCCAGAAATCTTTTTATTATTGATATTGACAAGCATTTTCGGTGGGTTCTTGTCGGCTAAGCTGCAAATTATATGAAATTTCTATATACAAAAAGCAATAACGGTTAAAAATAAATTATGCATCATTCGTTGATGATATTATATCCATCTTCAAAAATTTTATACTTATAATGGAAAATATTATTACAACTTGTTAAAATGATATATATTTTGATATATGACAAATTCATAAAGGTAAAAAAAACAATTTAATTGCTAAAAATTAAAATAAAAAATTCGGATGTATTTTAATTTTACTTACTTGATTCGCTTTTAATTGAAAAATGACACCAAGACTATGTCGTTTGGACTAATAAATCACATGTATAGATGAGCGGTTTTCTGCAATTTAATTTCCTGTTTTGTTGTAATTTTAGAATATTTTTATCACTTAACTTTCTTCAATGATTTTTTAAAGTTTTGATCATGAAGACAGCATTTGTTAATAAATGTATTTCTGCAATCAATAATTCGATTTACACAAACTAAGTTATAAACAATTTAAACAACAAAAAAAGGCGAACTCTCAGGAAAATTTAAATTGCAAAATCAAAAGTCAAAAACGTCAAACGAATGGAAAACAACTGTCACAATCCTGACCTGGTACATACATTTTCGTATATAAATAAAAATGTGAATTTACTTAGTTATTTAGCTAACTTAATATCACACTTGTATGGCAATCGCATAAAATTCTATTGTTTTAGATAATATAATTGTGTGGTAATTCATAAAAAAACCCGAATGTCAATAGTCAGTTCCAAAACGGCTCTCCGCCGTATTTAAATAAGATGGATAGCCGTCTTAGAATTGACTGGTCAATGATATCAAATTAAGTAAATCAAAACAAAACGGGGAATGTGTCAGTATGACCACAACTCTACCAAAAGATCCAGACCATCGATGGATCTCGAATGCAGACAGAAGACCCCGCATTCGAAAGCGGACTTCAGCTTACCCCTTAACAATAATGTATTCTTATCCAGCGGAATGGACTCCACACTTATCTCCAAAACATACAATCAACCAACTATAAATAGAAAGCAAGACTTATAAAGGTTAGAGGTGTAAAATTAGGGAGATTAAACTTTTTAGCGAGATTATAAACCATTTTAAATCATTCTGCTAAGTCTTACTAAAGTTTGAGAATGGAAACCAATTTCATGGTCTTTATACCTTTTGGTGAAATTTTTACCTTTCGTTTTAGTTTGATTGACTTTATTCATTACAAAAGGTGTGTTTCACGTAGCACTGTTTTTCATAATGCCTTACTGGACTATCTGAAAGCTTTACACTGTTGTTTCAATGATAGTCCAATGCTCGTTATATTTTTGTTAAATTTTGATTTTCCCTCACAGAGTTATGGAATTTATTCATATAAAAGAGGCTATAATTCACATGTCATACTTTTATTTTGAGAATGTCATTAACTTCACTCTTTACAAAATTGTTTGTTCGGACAGATTTGTGGTCTGTATAATATTGGTTAAGTTTTGATTTTTCCGTCCAGAGTTATTGACTTTATTTATTTAAAAAGGAGTGAGGCAATTTTTCACATGTCACACTATATCATATGAGAATGTCTTGCTTAATCTAAATTCCAAGATTTCAAAAGAAATACATCTTCACCTGCCATGTTTTATTTAGAGTAAATAATATTTGTATGCACCTGTCACTTGGTTTAGAAGGCAGTAAGTGTTACTCCTGTCCATCCGTCCGTCCGACCGTGCAAACGTACGTACACATGTCCCGAAATTGGTTTCTGTGCCCTAACTTTACCTTGTCTAGGCCAATATCTTGGAACTTATACAAAATGCTTATTAACACGATATACAGACAAAGATCGAATTTGGGTATTGTATCTGCTACTGTCAAATAGTTAATGCCCATTTAAAACGTATGTGAAAGCGGGGGCATCATAGTCTCAAGAACACTTACTTCAATTTGTCAATTGTATGTTGGAGAAATAATGTAAATTTCCTTAAAACTGTTATGAATTGAAAATTAATACAATTTTCACACCCGTCCCACTTAATTGAAACATATGGATGATCATCTACCAGTTAACTTGATGTGACCACACTGTAACTTACTGAAAACACAGATTAAAAATTCAATACAAAATATGAAAATATATTATTTTCGACGCTTTTTATATAATTTCTTTTAATAGGATTGTACGATGAAATGGTCGTGTAATCAAATAGTCTACTGGTATACACAATAAACTCATCATAGACCCAGTGGTTGTAAATAAACTCATCATAGATACGAGGACTAAATTTAGTATATACGCCAGACGCGCGTTTCGTCTGCAAAAGACTCTTCAGTGACGCTCGAATCCAAAAAAGTTTAAAAGGCCAAATAAAGTACGAAATTGAAGAGCATTAAGGACAAAAATTCCTAAAAGTTTTGCCAAATACAGCTAAGGTAATCTATGTCTGAGGTAGAAAAGCCTTAGTATTTCAAAAAATTCAAAAATTTGTAAACAGTAAATTTATAAATATAACCATATCAATGACAATTCATGTCAGCACGAAAAGTGCTGAATACAAGGCGTGTGATAGCCTCGGGGAAATAAATCTCCACCAGCAGTGGTATCGACCCAGTGGTTGTAAATAATCTCCTCATAGATACCAGGATTAAATTTAGTATGTACGCCAGACGCGCGGTTCGTCTACAAAAGACTCATCAGTGACGTTCGAATCCAAAAAAGTAAGGTACGAACTTGAAGAGCATTGAGGACAAAAAATCCTAAAAGTTTTGCCAAATGCAGCTAAGGTAATCTATGCCTGAGGTAGAAAAGCCTTAGTATTTCAAAAAATTCAAAAATGTGTAAACAGTAAATTTATAAATATAAACCATACCGGAAGGGTAAGCAGATCCTGCTCCACATATGGCACCCGTCGTGTTGCTTATGTGATTACAAATCCGGTATATAGTCTAATTCGGTAGGTCACATTCATGAAAGGGAAGGGGATTGTAGTAACGACATAAGGAACATATCCGATATCATTTGTGAAACGGTTATTACATAACGGTCAACCAACTCGTGATAGCGTCCGTAAAATTTACGAAAGGATGACTTCAACTTCACCATTTGGAACTCTTGGTTTAATAGCTTCCTTGTGAGCAGTAACCCTCTATCAAGAAAATCATGATAGGAAATGCAAGTACGGGAATATCGTATCAATTGGAGATATATACCCCGTATGCAGGTGCTGCTTGAATGTTGCTACTTAGAAATCGAAAGTTCACAATTGGAAAGCTGAAATCATTTCTTTTGTCGTAAAGTTTTGTTTTCAACAAACCCTCATTGTCAATTTCTAGATGAAATTTAAGATATGAAGCCGACTTAACTGTATCTGTAGTATCCTTTATCTCCAATTCGATGGGATAGATGCGTTCCACATAGTCACCAAATTTTGAATTGTTTAGTGAAAGAACGTCATCTATATAACGGAAAGTAGAGTTAAAGGATATTGCTAACTTCTAATCTTTCTTCATAAGAAGTTCCTGCATGAAGTCAGCCTCATGATAATAAATAAACAAGTCGGCAAGTAGAGGGGCACAGTTTGTTCCCATTGGGATGCCGACAGTCTGTTGAAAAACACGTCCTCCGAACGTAACAAATATGTTGTCAATCAAGAAATCAAGTATCTTGATTATATCGGTTTCAGAGAATTTTTGGTTTGAATCAGAGTGATTCTTTACAAAGTAGGATTTATCCCCCCCCTAAGACAAGATACTTGTATCTACGTTGGTCATTCTTTTTTATGAAGCAAAGTAATACCAACTCTTTCAATTTGTCTTTTAGTTTGGAATGTGGAATACTTGTGTAAAGAGTAAAAAAGTCAAATGTTTTAATACTGTTACAAGATGAAAGAGAGTTAGATTGTATATACTCTAAAAGATCTTTGGAAATTTTAAGTATGTAATAAGATAGTAACATGACATAATTGTTATAAAAAAAAATGAGGTGACAAAATGGTATAATCAAGTTGCTCAATAATATTCAAAGATGTCTTTATAGCATAAATGTATCTTTATGATAACGCAATATCGCAAAATAGTAAGTATAAATACGAAATGGTTGCTGCATTTTATATCATGATATCTGCATTGTATAAAAGAATATCTTTACGACAAATTTAAATGACAGAATGGAAGGAAAAGGTTGTTCCATGTGATATCAAAATGTCTTTAGAGTATATGAATTTATCTTAGTGATAATGCAAACTGACAGAGTAGTATAGGCAAATATCGTAACAGAATAGATAATTGGATTCATGTTATTTCTCAATTCTAAATGATAGGATTATCGTTATCATAAGCAGCTGTTTAATTTCCATATATATAAGTCCCAAATTAAAATGTTTTATAATACATATTTAAAAAACGAACAAACAAACAAAACACTTTTTTTTCAATCCTCGCTTAACAGCAAACTACTTTCCCTAGACTACCAATGCCATACATTTCCTTGCAGTCAAACATTTATTTTCGTTTTTATCATTGCGGTAACTACTCACTCAATGTTCAAAAAAGTAGTTTATTTACTAACCTGATCAAAACGTTTTTTTATATAAAATAATGGTATGACTTATTACCAAAGTGACTAGTTTGGGGTATATTAAGACAACAAAAGATTGTTTTTTTTAAAAGAACTATATATTTATATTGAAACATAATATCTACCCAAAGATTTTGAGCATAGTCTTTTACTTATTCTTGTTGTAAATAACACAAAATTGGTGTTTAAAAGTAAAATAATCATTAACAATTTTGCTCCTCTACTTTTTAATGTTTAACATTTAGGTATATATTTTAGTTGGAACTCATAAATTGGTATATTCAAATTAGTGCATTCACCACTAATAAACGTACTATTTCTAGTTGGCCACTGTTTCATCCATCCAAGACCTTCACATGTACATATAACATTGCATCCTGTCAAGTCCATCGAATACAGTTTTGTTTTCTTAATTGCTTCAGGAACTGTTTTCAGTTTTGTGTACCTTAAATTTAGCACTTGTAATGACCGCGTTGTTGCAAATGCCCCTATTTCCACCACGGATATCGGGTTAGATGACAATTCTAACGTAATCAATGATGGCAAGTTTGAAAAATCACCTGCCCTAATAATTGATAAATTTGCTTGAAACATTTCAATCTGTTTTAAGGACGGCATATTACTAAGAGCGTTAGGCACGTCATGTAGTTTTGGAAGAACAAGGCTTATTTCGTATAAGTTAGGTTGCATTTTAGCTGGATATACTGCATCTGTTATATTTGATATACAATCAGACTGAAGAGCAAATGATTTTATGTTAGAAGAATCTTTATAAATAGCTGAGAAGTTTGAAAACGCGTTGCCCTGAATAACAATATAATGAATGTTATTAAGTCCTTCAAAGATCTCCTCTGGAAGAACCTTCAAGTTCACATTGTAGTTGATTAATACGGTAAATAACTTTGATAGTTTGTTTATTGACAATGGAAGCCTACTGATGTTTGTAGATTGGATCTGTAAAAACTGTAGTGAATATTCTAATCCTTCAAATGCGTTGATAGGGAATGAATCCATAGAAACATTGTATACACTCAATTCCACAAGTTTGTTTAAACCCATTATAGATGTTGGCCATTTTGTCATATTGATTGAACCAAACGATAGTTTCTCAAGATTTGTTGAAACGTTCATAAGGATGTTCGTATCTAAATCTTTCATAGGATTATATTGGACTTGTAGATCGGAAAGTTTAGACAGACGAGTAAGTGTTATCGGCAATGAAATTAGTTGATTTCCACCTAAATGTAATGACTGCAACGTATCGTCTGATCCTGAAAATGCTTCAATGTCAATGTAAATAATGTTGTTGTTCGATATCCATAACGTGTTTAACTCTATATTAGTAAACGCATTTGCTGTTAGTGATGTTATGTTATTATCCGAAAGGTCTACAAACCATGTTCCATTATAGGATGTAGCCGTTAAAGTAGGAACTTCTGTCAATCCCTTGTCCTGGCAATATTCTTGAAGTACTCCGAAGGTATGACAATCGCATTGCGGCGGGAAAGGGCACTTTTGTACATCATCTTCATATGCCATGATGTAACCAAACACAGTCATCACCTTTAAAATTCAAAAAGTATATGTCATGTTTTAAAATAGAAAAAAAAAACCATAAAAACACGTTTGTTTTCTACTGGGCAAAACAATACTATATTTATATTAAAATACAGGACATTACAAAAATTAGTGTATTTAACTGTATGTGTCTATTTTTATATCGTATTACAGTGAAATCACATAAGGTTATATTCGTATTCAACAGATAACATTCCAATATATACTCGACTCCAATTTACTGTCAGTTTTCCTATCCAAGGTCGGTGGTTTTCCCGGGGAACACCGGCTATCTCCACCAATAAAAACTAGCAGCCATGAATAGCCCAACGGAGGTGTTAGACACTAAAAAATCAAAATCAAGTCATATCCAATAAGTATTTAAAAAAACATGCATGCAAACTTAAACAACTGAAATATTAAGGTAAACAAAAAACACGAATGCTGGCATTTGTTTTAAACATACTAATAAGAGTTTCAATTTCTTAGATTAATAAACAGTTATTATTATTTATATTGATTATGATATTGATTTATCTATTTTCCTGTTTTTTGTGCAAGTATTTTCAAAGGGTAACATTGTCCTACGATGATAAAAAAATGAATCCAGGTTTGCCAACTTTACATTGTGCGAAAAGTAACGGCCATGCTATTTAAAGATAAATACAAAAAATATACTTTATGGAAATTGCGTTAAACGCTTTGAACAAAGTAACTACACAAGCAACATTTGCTCACATGAATTTCACATGAATTTCAAATGAAAATTTTCACGTGAGATTCACCCCAATCGAGCTTATACATGAAACTCACGTGAAAATGTTTATGTGAATTTCACGTGAATTGAGATTCACATGAATCTGATGTAAAAATGTTCACATGAATTTCACGTGAAATTTACAACAAAAAAAATGATATCTTTCATGATTTTAATTAAATTTGAAAATATAGATTTTATTTGAAATACTCTATTTTGAAATTTCATGTGGATTTTGCATGAAAATTTTTTACGTGATTTTCATGTGAAATTCACATGAGATTCACGTGAAACTCACAAAAACTGATTTCACATGAGTTTCACGTATAAGCTCGTTTGAGGTGAAATTCACGTGAGATTCACATGAATTAAAATTCACGTGAAATTGATGTGAATGAAATTTGCCTGCGTAACTTACATAGAGACTTGACAAAATAAAGTCCATCATAGTTTTCTATCACGCAACAAAACAAAGCAATTCAAAACACATGACGCTATCAATTTGGTTATCGGTATTTACACACAAGATTTTGCTGTATAATGTGTGAATACGCTTCTATCGCAATATCACAATTGAATGATAACCTAATTATAACATTTTGAAACTATAAATAATCTTAAATAAATTTATCCTGGTAAATAGTTGTACTAGTATATTAAAATTTCGTAAGTGTGTAACAACATTTAAAATGAAAACATACAAGTCAAGGCTAAGGGTTTGTAAATAAACACGACTGATTAATATTGTTTACGAATTTGATTACATTTTCATTATAACGTGATACTATGTTCAACATATTTTACAAGCAGTAACACGACAGATATCACAATGGTTCAGGATCGCAATCGTTTTTGTAAGGGTTCATTATTCTTTGTTTATCTTGTTCGTTTTTAATGTTGTACCGCTTGACGTTGTCAGTGCGTCATTAACTTAAAATATCACATTGGTATTTACCACCTCCTTATCTCAATGTGAGAACTTTATTTCTGGATGAACTTGAGCCTGTAATTTCTATGTCATACTTATACATTGATTTGTCTTAACCAAATATAACTCACACGACAATTGTTTGATATATTTTTTATACGTTTAACCAAACCGACTGAAAAAAATTGCGAGCAATTTGGTATCACTATTTGAATAATATATGTTATGGTTTTATGTTCGTTTTCATTAAGAATTGTTTTCCTCGAACATTTGTTATTACAGTTAGGTCTGTACTAGCAAAGGAAATGTATCAATGTTTCATATAGTGGAGCGGCGAATGATGAAAAAGTCACTTAGTTAACGATTTTAAATTACCTAAATACCTCATGGAATTTTAAGGTCTTAAATTGTTTATCGATTATTCAGCTTTAGAAAAATGTTTGTCGTCAATATCAAATGTGGTACAAATGACGTTAATAATAGCCTTAACTGACGTTACCCAACTTGCATCGAATACCCCACTGCTGATTCGGTAGTCAAATTTCACAACAAACCCGTTCTAAAAAATATTTTGTGAATGAAATTGGTAAATACAGTTATTCTTGAACTTCATACACTGTAAGGGCATTTCCAAACAGTGCTAGATATAATGCTCTATGCATCTGAAAATGGTTAAAAATTACACTGAAATATCATCGTTTTTCATCTAGCATTATTTGCGCGTGCAGTTTAAGTGTATTTTAAAGGCACAACATTAAAGTCGCCGTATAATCCTTCAATCGAGCCGATTTACTTTTTGAAGTTAATTCCTAATAAGATAAATATTTGCCTAAATATCTGCTTTTTATACAGATTTCAAGTCCGAATATTCGTCACAGATATACCGACATTGTTGTGGTTTTTAATTATAGTCCCACATTAAGCGATTTAGCGAAGGTTATTTGTAGTCATTTTCAAGCATATTTTGTTCATTTTATAATTTCCGAAGCCTTGTGATTAATTTATGTTGTTTGGTATTGTTGTGTATTCGTTTTGTTTAATTTAACGGGGAAAGTGAATATCACTGTTGGGTTTGTTTGGTTTTCAGGTGTGTTTGATCTGTTTTTAATTCAATCAAATGGACAATTTAACAAAATCAACAGAATTTGGACGAAAAAGTCGAATAAATGCTGCAGAAAAGAGACGTGATGATTTGTTCAGTTATTTGAATGAATTCTGCAATGAAACAGCAAGTGAGATACCCGTATTTAGGTATCCTATATCATGTTATAAAAGCTACACAAGTAAGTAGAATTTAAAATCAGTATCATGTTCTGCAGCTGAGAATGAAACACCAGATACAAATTCCGATTTATCTGATTGTTAGTTGCCAAAAAATAATGATCACGATATATCAAAGTATATATTTTGCAAAAAAAAGTCTCATAAAAGAATGAAAACATTACATACATTTTCATCTGCTGAAAGGTTAGTCAATCTTAAAGATGCTGCTTTTAGAGCATGCGACTATGAAATGATAAATTGAATAGAGCAAGATAATTAATTTTGTTCATTAATGCAGTGTACCACGCAGCATGTCTGACAACATACTTGTCATATAGACCAAAATCCACTGATCAATCTGCGTATAATTTTGCATTTAGGAATAGTTGAAATTATAGACAGGAACGTTATACGTGACAAAAAGTCTCTTATATGTTATGATGGTCTTTTCATATATGTTATAATGGTATGATACTCAACCCCTAACGGGAAGGATTGTGTCTGATGTTCATATGATGCAATCATAATCTTTCAGTCAGTTTAATTGAAGTCTGGAGCTGGCATGTCAGTTAACTGCTAGTCTGTTGTTATTTATGTATTATTGTCATTTTGTTTATTTTATTTGGTTACATCTTCTGACATCAGACTCGGACTTCTCTTGAACTGAACGGAATTTTAATGTGCGTATTGTTATGCGTTTACTTTTCTACATTGGTTAGAGGTATAGGGGGAGGGTTGAGATCTCACAAACATGTTTAACCCTTCCGCATTTTTGCGCCTGTACCAAGACAGGAGCCTCTGGCCTTTGTTAGTCTTGTATTATTTTAATTTTAGTTTCTTGTGTACAATTTGGAAATTAGTATGTCGTTCATTATCACTGAACTAGTATATATTTGTTTAGGGTCCAGCTTAAGGACGCCTCCGAGTGCGGGAATTTCTCGCTAAATTGAAGACCTGTTGGTGACCTTCTGCTGTTGTTTTTTATTTGGTCGGGTTGTTGTCTCTTTGACCCATTTCCCATTTCCATTCTCAATTTTATCTTGTAACGTCTGCACTTTTGACAATGTATCAGTCTTTTTTGTCTGATAAAACAAGTAAGACATACTGTAATTCCTTTAAACTTAAGGCTAAACTTGATAGGCGCTACAGGGATGCCATTGTATTTTATACTCAACAAGGACAAGGTAAATCTAGCTTTGTGTTTGCTAACGATATTTTTTTGGAGACGCTGTTAAGACAGCAAATAACATTAGAAATGCTTGAGATAAAAGCCGACTTAATTACATGTGGCTCAACCAAAACGAACTTAGAAATATGACAGTTCTTATCCATTCGTTTGGTGTCTTTTATGTGTTTTAGCTATTGGTTTTGCCATTTGACTGCAGACTTTCCGTTTTGAGTTTTCCTCTAATTTCGGTATTTTTTGTATAAAGTTTTCTCTTTACGTCAATAGCTATTACATTTTCTTTCCAAACAACTGATTTCATTTATTGGAGGAAAATAACATAGCTTAGGTTTACAGATGCTCTAGATTGAATCTGTGCCCGTTTTCTCTATCAAATAAATGCATTATCTTATTGTGTAATATTGTGTCTCAGGCGTAAATTCACGTATATGTTTGAAATTCTTTTATTATAGATATTAAATTCAATTAAGTACATATTACAGGCAAATTAGATAGATTTGCTTTCAATTTGTGCATGGTTTTATTCAATTTTTTAAATCCGAATGTTGTATCGTATCGTTTGGGTTATTTTATATGTGTTTCTCAAGACGTCTGCACACATGTTTTATGTGCATACATAATGAGAAAGTAGGAGATGTTTCACGCTTCTCAGAATTCTAAAATTTTGGATTCTCCCTTCCTAAACTGTTTTGTTGAACCACGATTTTGAACGGCATGCTACATTTGTTTTTGTTTTTATTCTATTTTTTAAAGTAATTGCCGGTTCCAGATTGTAGGCGGGTCTTTGTATAAACTTGGTTAAAAAGGTGGATTTGTTATTCGATCTTAGCAAAAAGAAAATTGAGATTTATCATGTCCAGTGCTGTAAATTGCTGAATTTCAATTATGATAACGCATTTAAAAATAGAAAAGTCCTTCAAAGGTGATCAAGAAAACATGTCTTCAAGATAGATAAATATGTTTATCCGTTTGTTGGATGAACTGTTGGTCCTATTTAGTTGTTTCAGCGTTTTTATTTATTTATTTTGAAATAATTTTCCCTCATACATCACTGAGGAAAAACTAGTTGTCGAGTTGCGCACCTGGTGTAGTTAACTTGTACATTCAACGTCCACAATATTTGCCATCTATTTCTTTGGTGAAAGGTCTACTTAACTGGTGTGTTTTAACTTATGTTCACTCACATCAAACTAAAAACGTTAAACTGTAAAACAGATTAAATCCATCATCATTGTTGACATTCAAAAAAGATTTTGACTGATATGACAGTCACTATTTTGTTTTGTTTCAAGTCACATTGATAATTGTTCAATATATCATCTATCATTTCTGCGGGCTTCTTTGTCCTTTAATTTTAAGTAATATTCATCGTTTTCAGTGTGATTCTTTCATTTTTATGACGATGCTAAACTATTTTATGCAAATGAATCACTTTAATGCGAGCTGATGAACAACTGTTAATGGACAATACATTACAATTAAATCAATAAATTGGAAGCAAGCAATTACATTCTATGTATAGTATCTTCATAGATTTGTTTATCAGATTTGTAAGAACACACACTTACGGATAAAGTATGTAGACAATAATAGTTGAGACAAATGACCTATTCATTTCCTTAGAAATGTAGATGGTCGATTCAGGAAGATATTGTGGACATACTGCAGGTCAACAAATAGTTCATAAACACAGTGTTTAGTTTTGTACGTTGTGTTTTGGTTTATAATTATGAGTGTATATCTCCCTAGGTATCTTTTGTCCCTCATTTACATAATCAAGAGACAGTATGTAACAATGGCTTATTCATTGCAAAACTTCCCTTCGGTCAGCACTGTAAATGAAGATTCCCCTTAAACATTTGTTACTTATCGGTTACATGTGTTTCGTTAAAGAGATTCCCATTGACAAAGAGAATTCCTATTGAAAATCATTTTTGTAATGTATTATGATTTACAAAAATTATATATAAACTCACCAAGGATACCACCATTAGTCATTACAAGAATTATACGCAGAACGCACGTTTCGTCTACACAAAACTCATCAGTGCATTATGCATCATTTTAAAGGGAGATTCCCATTGACATCATTATGATTTATACTTAGTTATTATTTAGGGGTTTTACTATTGTCAAAGATAGATTTGCTTTTGAGCATCATTATAGATAGCCTTTTATTTCCTCTTAGACATCATAATCGACACACATTATATACAAAGTGATCTCCCTCGGGCATAGTTGTATAAAAGCATTATGCAAAAATAGTGTCCCCTTTGTCATTAGAAAAAACTTATTTCAGTGTTCATCTCTGTTGACAATAATTCCCTTGGAATAACTCTGGGTGAGACACTGTCTCTTGCAAATACTCAAACTGATAGCTCTCATATAGTATTAATAATGTACATCTTTAAATAGGTTTCTGTTATTTCAAAACAAGGATAAGAAATGGTAGATGAAATTTTCTCCTTCACATGCCTCCATTTAATATCATCTCACATTCATCTATTGTTGTTTTACTACTATTTACACTATTGAACCTTCTAAATGGCGGTCAATAGAAGAAAAAAAACGCGTTTGGGTAGCAAAATCAAGTTTTCTTTTTTTCATATTTTATTTCTCACAAATGTCCTGCTGATATTAAGAAAATACATAGAACGTTCTGTTCAAATTTTCAAATGCAAAGTTAAATTTAAATGAATTTGGCGATTTAATTTCCGGTACAGTTCATCAGAAAATTAGAGACTTACCTATATGTTGCTGTTTATTATGTCAAGTCATGTCCAAATATATAAACACCTGAATTTCATGTGATCACGGTCACCTTCCCCGACTTTGAAACGCACCGCTGGTAAAGTTTAATCAAGAAAAGCTCATCGGACCCATAAATTTATAAAGAGTTATAAAAGGGTCAAATAAAACCACGGAAATGGAAGTCAATACAGTAAAGAAGCAAATAAAAATATTGTATTCATAGGTCAAAACAGAAAGGAAACAAATCACAATATGAAATCAAGAGGTTTATTACAGTAGAAAGTGATTCTATTTTATAAATACTCTGTCCACTTTATAGTCGCCGTCACGTAAATTTGGCACCATGTCTTTTGTCAAAATTTTCTCAAATATCAACCGCGTTTACTAAAGATCATGTTTTTTAATTAGCGGAACAAAAATCCTGTCAAAATATCCACTACTGTCCTACCTTTTATTGTGTTTGCACTGTATAATCCTGACCTTTACATAATCCAAGATTATTTTGTTTGGCATTGTTATTACCGAAAGTGTTGCCGTGGAGTTCCACGTGCTCTACATTTGCATGTGTCTCTAGGAGCTTTTCGTCATCTTTACGAAAAAAGCGCGGGAAAGTGTATCATCAATGACAATGATATTACCGGAGAGTAAGGAATGTTATGAAGTAGGGGATCCTCATAGAAAGCAAGATGGCGGTTTTACAATGTAAATAATCAGGTCAGGATTATACATGCAAACACAATAAAAGGTAGGACAGTAGTGGATATTTGGACAGGATTTTATTTCCGCTCATTGAAAAACATGATCTTGAATAAACGCGGTCGATATTTAAGAAAATTTTGACAAAAATCATGGTGCCAATTTTATGTGACGGCGACTATAGGAGGAAAGAAAATTTAAATGAGGAATCATAGGTCCAATACTAGAAGCTTATAAATACTTAAAATCTTGAGTTAAATACAGGAGTATATAATTCTAAACTTGGAAACCTGGATCCAATATAGAAGAAAGCTACTCAGGGTCCAATATAGGATTGAATGACATTTAAACTTTGAATAAAAGGTTAAATTAGTTATCAAAGGTAGCAGGCTTTTAATTTGATACACCGGATGCTCCCTTCATCTACATAAGACTATGCTAAGATCAAAGTAGTTAAAAAAACAAACAAGTATAAAGTTGAGGCGCATTTAAACACAACATAATTTAATCAAAGTTATTCTGTCAAGAATACTAGTTTGAAAAAAAATAACAGTACACAATGTTGGTATTATTTGTTTGATTTTAATCTCGTTTATATATACAGGGGAATTTCAGTGAAAACTCTTTTACAATGCTATCGACGTTTGCCTTAGTAATAGATGCATTGCTATAGTATAAAAAAAAATATTTATAAGAACACTTTATACATTATATTAATGGATATAGTGGAATTTTGTATACTTTTCGGGAATAAAATCGAATATTGTGTTCAAAGTTTTGCTTGCCGGTTGCGTGTTTACATACGTGCTGAACCATTGCACATTCTTGATGTGTCTATCAAAAAACATGGGACTTTTATCCAATGGATGTCGTTGGCTTCAATGTTGTTTCAACAATTTTTTAAAAATTGAATTGTTAACATATTTTGTTCATACCTGCATGAATATTTCTCTTTTCAATTTGAACAAATTTCGAAACATAAATCTAAATCTTTCACTTGTTATACAAGATGCAAGAAAAAGTGCTGGGTAACTAAGTACTACTGTTAAATCAATTGCATTTCTAACTGGTCCGATTCTGTAAAACGTAAAAGATTCATGCGATGGCAAAGTCCAATAATAGATCTGGAAAAACATAAGCACGGTGTAAGGAACCTCAACAATAAAAACTACCGACGACAAAATGAGTATGAGTAGTATTTGAGGATGTCCTTCATGTTTATCGTATTTATTCGATACCGATTTGTATCTATCTTTCACTACATGGTGGATTACTTTTTTGGAAGCATGCGTCATGACATGATGAACTTTTGTAATCATCTTAAGATATATTATTAAAGAAATATCACAGTAAAGTATTATCAAACAAGACGGAAGGATAATAGTAGTAAATTTCAGAATCATAATAAAAATAGCAGCTTCCATCCCATAAATGCCTAGCCAATCAGCAAAATGGGCATGACACGTAGTGAAACTACAATTGATGCCCGTAATATTTCCTTCACACTCCACTTGATATGGTACTAGTTCAGATCCAATAAACGGAATTATCGATATTAATGTGGAAACTATTAATGCAATGATTATTTTGATTTTTGTTTTATTCACTGTCCATTTCTGAGATCCAGCAAAAGGATGTTTTATGATCTGGTATCGTTGCAATGATAAAAGTGTAACAAACAAAATGGAAGCACAATGAGGCACTTTTGTGAATTCATGCACAAAAAACCACGTCCAACAAAGACTAAATGGAACAAATGTTTTAACGTTTGCATATGTGAATGCATATGTGTGAAGTATTGCTGTAGGTAAAATAGCCGAAATGTTAGATAGTCCAATTACAGAATAAATAAGACTGGCAACTTTTCTGATTTTGTTTTTTGATGTCCTGTATTCCTTCCAGTAAATAACAAAAACAAAAGCACTTGTAAAAACCACTATAACGGCAGCTATAGGAATGACATAACAGTCAATTACTCTTGTCCACGAAAAGTGATATTCTCGTACTTCGCTTAGAATCCCTTTCTTCATCACTTCCAACTAATATTTTCAAGTGTATATAAGTAGACCGTATTCTTCCAAATATGTGCAAATGGTTTGTGCTTCTGTATTCATATATTCATACAGATGCATTTGATAATATCCTAAAGGATTTCTATGAAAATTTCTAATTAATGGATGATGCGTGTTGATGTCTATTATATGATGGACTAAAGACAAAATAGGTTGAATCCGTAGAAAATTAGTATTAAATGAGAACATACCATCTAAGAATGATTAACTGTTATGATCCAATATATATGAAATACATCACGGACATCGCAATGATTCAAAACTCATTTGATTTTATTAAATCCTCCTAAAATCTATCAAAATATATGTGATATTATCCCAAAATATGATAGTTGCACAAATTGTAAACGATATGATATAAATCTGAAGTAAATGCACCTCGATGAAAGAATATTATAGAAAATATAAAGATGTCAATGCGTGTAAAATAGATTTTTAATTAAAAACAATACGTGGTTTGTTAATAAGCTTACTCTGAAATCATATAATGGCTTGAAAGAAGTCGTCTAAATGGAATACGAATGGCAACAACTAATTAAAGTAAATTGTGCGAGGCTTAGATTTTTATAACCGGGAGACCTTCTAAGGTCACTTGTGTTTTAAAGATATGAACAGTGTTTTATTAACATCATAATTATATCTATTCATCAAATCTTGAGTGTTACACTTTTCAGCAAGAGTCCAAGATATGAACAGTGTTTTAACTTCATAATAAAATTTATTCATCAAATCTTGCTTGTTACAATTTCCACCAAGAGTCCAAGCTATGCGGTATGGGCTTTGCTCATTGTTGAAGGCCATACGGTGACATATAGTTGTTAATTTCTGTGTCATTTTGGTCTTTTGTGGATATTTGTGTCATTGGCAATCGTACCACATCTTTTTTTTATATTATATATTCTATTGAAAGCTTTGAACAGTTTTATGTATTTAAGACTCGAATGTACTTAATGAATTGTATAAGGGGTTTTTGATGGGGTCTTGATGGGTTTACAGAATAGAACAAAATATACAATTTAATTAACACCAGGGAATAAACGACAAAAAATATAGCCACATAAACTAATAGCCAATTATCACTTTAAAGAATGAGGAATACTGGAGAGAAAAGAGATAAATGGTCTGACAAATTTCAAATTGTTCAGAAATGACCCCTACCATCGATACCTTTCTATACTATTATCTCAAGTAAATGTGTTCAGCGCTATGAAATCGTTCATAAGTTTATTTATCAATCTCATCATATCTGGCAAATTACAATGTTGCGTAAATGTCTCGGTAAATGTACGACAAAGGCGGGATGATTCCAGGAGTTTGTGTATAGATTACACAAAAACTGTCAATGGAAAATTTTACAAATAACAAACATAAATTATATATGACACGAGACAACAATTTACGGTCACAAGAACATGTTTAATAAAAGAAGTGATACCTTTCATCAAATTATTTAACTCATTGTATTAAACCAATGTTCAGTAAAGTTCTCCCAAAACAATATTAATCACATGGTTGAATTGAATAACATAAACGGTACCAATTTTAAGGAACCAGTTGCGTATTTTTTCGTCAACTAATACTCTTCATTGATACTTGATGTTTATTTAGATATCCAAATCATAATACAAAGGTTGTGAAATGTATAAAACCAAAAAGGACCTTAAGTATAGCCAAATTCTAACGCGGAATCAGAGGTATGCATGAGGGAGGTACATTCTTTTATTAAAAATAATTTCCGAGATCCTTTAACAGCAATTTATAACCATAAAATATCCGTATTTTCACGACAGTTCCGAATTCCGGGCTGCTGGATTAGTGATATCATATGGGACTAACATTCAACTAAGACAGGTATGGACTATAAATACCATAAACGGTAACATATTTTGATATAGCACAAGATGCGCACATTTCGACTACTAATGTCTTTTCAATTATACTCTAGGCAAAAAAAATGAATATCCATATACAAAATTGTAGAACGAATCGAGATATAGTTATTATTTTCTGTGTCATTTTTGTTTCTTGTGGAGAGTTAACAACCTTTTTTATAAGTATATCCATAGTCTGACGAAGATTCAAAGGTGTGCATGAGAAAGATATATTCCTTAATTTTGAATGATTTCTAACAATTAATGTCAGTAAATTTTATTCAGACAACATCCATATTTTCACGCCAGTTCTGAAGTACTTTTTACTGGGTTGCCGGTACACTCGAGACCTAAAAGTCGACCAAATAACATAAACGGTATCAATTCAAATTCACTTGATGCGCATTTCCACAACTAAAGTCCCCGGCAAAATATTTGAATATTCAAAATTTAATGTTGTAAAATGAATCAACCCCAAAAAAGACTAAGTCTAAAGTTGAGCCAGGATTCAGAGCTTGGAATGGTGTAGATATATTCTTTATTCCAAAATTTCAATTTATAAATACATAATAATAAACAAAAAATGTTTGCATTAAACAGTTATTATCTTATAGTTTCTTTATGTGTTGTATTTTAGTGTTTCTGTGGTGTCGTATTTCTCCTATTATATTTGATGTGTTTCCCTCAGTTTTAGTTTGTAACCCGGATTTTTTTTCTCAATCGATTGATGAATTTTAACCAGCGGTATACATTGTGACTTTATTTGAACCAATATCATTTACTTTAACCACATTTGTATAAACATTTATAATGTATGTGAATATATACATGTCTATCTATTAACGGGTTATTTTAATTTTGAACATTTCTCAAACAACCTTTTTCACATTTAAACAAATTTCGAAACATAAATCTAAATCTTTTACTTGTAATACAAGATGCAAGGAATAGTGCAGGGTAACTAAGTACTACTGATAAATCTATTGTATTTCTTACCGGACCAATTCTAAAAAACGTAAAAGACTCATGCGACGGTAGAGTCCAATAATAGATCTGAAAAAACATAAATACAGTGTAAGGAATCTCCACAATGAACACTACTAACGACAAAATGAGTATAAGTAGAATTTGAGGATGATCTTCCTGATGGTCGTGTTTATTTGGAACAGATTTTAAACTGTCTTTCAAAACATGTTGGATCACTGTTTTGGAAGTGTGCGTCATGACATGGTGAACCCTTGTAATCATTTTCAGATATAAAATTAGAGAAATATCACAGTATAATATAATTAAACAAGACGGCAAAATAATGGTAGCAAATTTCAAAATCATTATAAAAATGGCAACTTCCATCCCGTAACCGCCTAACCAACTAGCAAAATGTGCATGACACGTAATGAAACTACTATTGCTAGCCGTTGTGTTCTCTTTAAATTCAACATGATATGGGACTAGTTCAGATCCAATGAAAGAAATAATCGATACCAATGTCGAAACTATTAACACAAGGATTATTTTGCTTATTGTTTTACTCACGGTCCATTTCTGAGATCCAACAAAAGGATGCTTTATAATCTGGTATCGTTGTAACGATAAAAGTGTAACAAACAAAATGGAAGCACAATGAGGCACTTTTGTAAATTCCTGCACGAAATACCAAGCTCTACAGAGATTGAGTGGAACGAACATTTTAACGTTTCCATATGTGAATGCATATGTATGGATGATGGCTTTAGGTAAAATAGCCGCTATGTTAGATAGCCCAATTACAGAATAAATAAGACTGGCAACCTTTCTGATTTTGTTTTTCGACGTCCTGTATTCTTTGCAATAAATAACAATAACAAAAACGCTTGTTATAATCACTATTACGGCAGCTATAGGAACTACATAACAGTCAATAACTCTTGTCCACGAATGGTGATACTCTCGGACTTCTCTTAAAATCCCTTTCTCCATCACTTCCAACTTAATCTGACCTTTGTTGATAAAAATGTGTGCAATAAGTATTTCTCGAAACAGCTAACTACTTTGTCTTCCATTATTCATATATTCTATCAGATACATTTGACAACGTTTGTCTGAAAGGATGTCCATATAAGATCGTTCAACAGTTTATAAATTAATAGATCATGCATATGCGTGTTGATGTCTATCATATAATGGACTACGAAAAAAATTGGTCAAATCTTCGGAAATTTAGTATGAAGAGAATACATCATTTAAGATGGATTCTCAAATTTTGATCAAACAAATAGGAAAAATATAAAGAACATTGAAAATAAGTTATATCTTATTTGATCTGAATATCCCATGCGATATCTATGAATAAGAGATGTAACTATTGAAAAGAAAAATGACAAACGCATGACCTCTGAATGATTTGTTAAGAATCCATAGTAAGTTCGCTTTGATGAAATAAAGAAGAAAATATAAAGATATTAATGTGAAATCGTGAAAAAAGATTTTTTTTGTTTTAACAGAAACGGAGAGGTATTTATATTAAGCTTTCCCTGACATCATGCAATAGCTAATTAAAATTATATTGATATTTCTGAAACACGTGTCATTCGTATTGCAATTGGTATCATTTGCTAATTTATAAATGGCGCCACCTTTGACATTGACAAAATGAGGTTCTTGGTGGGGTTTTTAGGTCACGTTTTTTATTATAAAATTAATAAGATATAATTCTACTTTTGTTTGCCAATTATTCAATTCTCTTCTTTAATCTTCAGCACATTTTCTTTATCCAATTTTCGTTTGCGCATTATTTTCTCATCTTTCGACATTTTTCTCTGTTCTTAATTTTTCTCCCTTTTATTCTCTAGAATATGTAAACACTATTCAGTTTCTCCAAAACATCAATGTAACTAAGCCTGTGAAAGCGTAGGACAAATAAATGTTGTGTCTTTGTTTTCGTGTGATTACATAGTCGTTTACAAAAGATTGATACAAAGACAAATTCATTAGGGACAAAGTTACGTACTATATCAAAATAGGCAATATCGAGAACACATCATTTCGTATGTTTCGTCGACCAAAAACTTATCAGTCACGCTGCAATATAATTGTTTTTAATCATATAAAGTACGAATTTAAAGAACATATTAATGAAATGTTTTGTCAAATACAGCTTAGGTAATCTATTAGTGGTTGCCTTATGAAACAACTATTTATCGTATGAATTATTGAACTGTAAATTCAGTATGTATGACGTCCATTATCATTGAACTAGTATATATATATATGTGTTTCGAGGCCAGCTGAAGGACGCCTGCGGGTGCGGGAGTTTTTCACTGCATTGAAGACCGATTGGTGACCTTCTGCTGTTGTCTGTTCTAAGGTCGGGTTATTGTCTCTTGTACACATACCCGATTTCCATTCCCAATTTTATGTCCAGAATGTAAATGAAGGACGCCTCCGAGTGCGGGAGTTTCTCGCTGCATTGAAGACATATTGGTAGCCTTCTGCTGTGGTATGTTATAATGTAGGGTTGTTGTCTCTTTGACACATTTCCATTCTCAATTTCATGTCCAGAATGTAAATTTTTTGCTTTTAAATCTGTCTTTGTCCAACTTCATTTTTTTTTTATATTATTGATACAGATATAAAAAGGAATAAAATAATAGAATGAAAAAAATACAAATGTATTGTTATAGAATAAGTGGTTAATAAAACAAGAGTTTCTTAGAATTCTGCATGGAATGGATACTCTGGATGCCCACTTGCCCTGTAATATAATATGAACAGTTAGTGTTAAAGTATATGCAAATAAAAATAACAGAAACACATGACTTGTTTTGCTTAAAAATATTAAAAGGATCCCTCCAAACGGAGTTCTTTGGTATTTGGAAAAATGCTTAAAACCCTTATTCTGATGGTAAAGAGGACTTGTCGATGACTATGTACAACTAATTGAATACAGGGGAAAAATGATCAGATGATCAAAAATACTTATTATTTCATTTTGATTTATATGATAAATGTATTTGTGTACTCTACAAAAGAAGAAATCGTTAATTACAAAATAAGCAAGAATATTTTGCGTCATCGAAACAAAGAAAAAGTACAATAGATAAGGGGAATCTGTCATAAATAGAGAAACTTGACCATCTGATGATCTCTAGTTATTTTGGAATGCTATTTTTTGCGACTTTGTTAGTAATGTTGTGTGATTGTCTATTAAATTAACAGAAAGAACAATTGCATGAATATAAAAAAGAAGAATCAATAATTGCTGTATTTGATTCTCTCATCAAAAGATATTATTAAATATTTGAATTTGGAAAGATAATATTTACAAAATTGAACAATACATTGTTTTGTTATTTTAGTGTTATATTTAACATTGCCATTAAAGCCACAAAACCCGGTTCAGCCCACCATGTTTTAAGTCAGGTAAATGGCGGTTGTTATATTATAGGTTGTTTTTGTGTGTGTTGCATTGACGTTTGTTTTTGTTGCACTTCAGTGTTTCTGCTGGTTCGTTGTTTTTCCCTTTTAGTTGATGTATTTCACTTGGTTTTAGTTTGAAACTCGAATTTGTTTTCTCTCAATCGATTTATGATTTTCGAACAGCAGTATACTACTGTTGCCTGTATTCATGATAAAAATAAATATTGAACCTTACCACTTCTCTATAAATATTCGTGGATGTTTATCTAATGTCCATATCTGTTCCATCTCGTCCGGTGACAACGAAAAACTGAACACCTGAAGAAGATAACTCTAATATTATTATTTTTTCTAAAAGTATGATAAGAAGTAAAAAAAATATCAATAGGTTTCTGCTGTCTTGTTCATGAGAATAAAATTATTTTGAATTGCGAATTGATCATTGAAGTGCATTTTTAAAAAGATAATACATCTGTACAATATATGTTCTGATTTCTGTGATAACTGAGATCAATAAATTAATACAAAAAAAACTGTGATCTCAGTAAAATATATAGACATTTTTAATAAAAAAAAAACCGTATCTGATTTAAGAAAAACAGATTACTACAAAGATGCATTGATCTTAAAAAATAACTGACATGATAGTATATAAAACATTTTGGAATTTTGGAAGTAAACACGTATTTGAAATTTGATTTGTAAGCTAAACTGTGATTAACTTTGATTTTATTACCTATAAAAATGGTTATATGATTACAGAACTTAATTTTTAAATGCAATATTAATGTGTGAGCAATTGTCTATGATTTTCATTCAAAGGATTTAGACACAAAAATTGTTTCATGACGATTCAACACATCCGTTGTATAACGTGTATTCAATCTTAAACATTTTGATTTTACATTATCTACTCACATCAAAGTTCTCCTTGATTCTAGACGGCGTAACTGATTTTGGAATCACAATGATGTTACGCTGTATTATGAATCTCAAAACGACCTGCAGAAAAATATGCAATTAATATTGGATCTGTTTATTCTGTATTTTTTAGATTATTATTTTAAATCTAACATACTCGTCCACTTTATTAATTAAAATCACATGTGGAAGCTCGAGTGAGGAATGTCAAGGGTTCGAATCTCTCTACTAAGCACGAATCCTGATAGTTCAAAGTAAGCTAACAGTACTGTCCTGGGTTGAGTTGACATATTAAAACGTGAAAACCCGCTACATTTGTACGCATACCTGTCCTAACTCCGGAGCCTGTTGTTCAATTGCTTGTGGTTTGTTATATGGTCCATATGCGCTTCTCGTTTCTGATCTGTTATTATATTTTTACCGTTGGCTTTCCTGTTTGCATACTTTTACATTAGTCATTATTTGGCCCTTTATATCTTTCTGTTAGGTGTGAGCCAATGTTCAATGTTGAAAGGCGTACTTTGACATGTACTTGTTTTATTTTTTCCACTTTTTAACTTGAAAGGGGAGTTGTCTCATTGACACTCATACCACATCTTCTTATTTATACAGTGGGGTCTCTCAGGATAATGTGTCTGCGTATGGATGCCATGTCTTCATTTGCCAGCCGCTAGTGTCGTCGACAACAGACTTAGCAGTGATGTTTTAATACAAAAATATAAAAAATAGCTAAAATAGCATGCATATCATGTTTGTGCGATATGAATATGAGTCCTTCTTGGTACTAACCATAATTGGCTATCTCACACAAACATGATATGCATGCTATTTGAAGTTGTCGAAGAAACTCGCGGCTGGCATACACAACCTATATCACGGTATCAATGATAATGATGACTTTATTCATGTAAGATCTTCTAAAACGTATTATATATAAAAGCGTCCGATGTTTTGACATATAATATATCAGCTGAAAGTAGGGATTTCATAATACGTTGTTTTTGTTATTTACTTTAAAATAACGTTTATATCCCAAAAATAAATTTCTCAAGCTGTGATACCATTGCTGTGTTTTGCCTCATGAATCAGCCTTTATAAATGGCTGTACTAAAATCAATATTTTATGATATTGCTATAGCTGTCTTAATTTGATAGCTTAAATTGCATTATTTTTTGTAATTAATTCTCCTCGCCCTGAATCATAATGCATTTTACCTGGGCTATGGTTTTGCTTTTCTTCTGAGCAATATCCTTAAGAACAGGTTCGTCAAATATACTGGGTTCTTTCCCTGTTCGCCTATATTATAAATATAAACTTTCAACTATTTAGGTTCTGCATTTTTTTAGATTTTAAATGAGGTATTTTTTAAGAATGACCCGCACAAAATTAAAATGTGGGCGTTTGTGTTGTTTATATTTCACGTAACAACACCTTGACTTTATAAGTTCTTAAACGATTTAATAAAAGTTCATTGTCAAAATCTAATTGCTTTTAACAAAAATTGTTCTATCAATCAGAAAATCTTCTAGCAGAAAGTTGAATGCAGATATAATTCATTTCTATATCACCGGTCTTCCACTAATTGAATTTCTATTATATTTTCATGGATAACAGTATACATGGACCATTTTACCTACAAAGGACTATCTGGGTTCGCTAGAGGGGCATAAGCCGTAACTGTTATGCCTTTTGACAAGCAGAAATCCACAAGCTTGAAGTTTGAAAAATAAGGATGTATGTATTTCAACCTACAAACAAAACAAACGAAATTCTTATATTAAGATATGACATACAATGTTATGCAACAAATCTTGGTGTACTGTTAATTGTTATTCTTGGCAAATAAAAAATACCTTTACTGCTTTAATCTGCTATATTTTAACATTATCAAAATTCTTGTTTAAACGCATTCAAGTAATAACTCTAAATCTGCATTTTGCGCCTGTCCAAAGTCATGAATCTCTTGCCTCTGTTAGACTTGTATGTTTTGTTTTAGTTAGTTTTTTTTTTAAATTCTGGTTCACTTATAATTTTCTGAGTATATCATCGAGTACGTTCATTTTTGCTAAACGGGTACATCATTTTGTTTTGGGGGCAAGCTGAAGTCTGCCTCTTAGTGCGTGATTTACTCGCTGTGTTGATGACCCGTTGGTGACCTTGGGTTGCATCTGCTCTTTGGTCGGGCACTTGTTCGTTGCATATTCGATACTCAATTGTATTGTGTATTATCAATGAAAAAACAAAAACATTTCAGGACTATTTTAATCTTACCTGTAGATTACATGGTTTTATCTGGGCACTTTGTAGGATACGTTCTATCTGTGACTTGTTGAAGTTAGACAATCCTATATTCTCGGCCATGCCGGCATCAACTAATTCTTCCATACCCTGCAATTTTATCAGTTCATAGGTTAAGATGATATTAAAATTAAGAATTGTGAAAAAATATAAAAAAAGATCGAAGTTGGAAGTACCGACTATAAAACGATTTCGAAAATGAAATCGTAAAAATTAAGGAACTTTACATGTAAACTTGGTCGTTCACAAAAATAACTCACGATATTAGATTTGTTTTAGACGCCTCAAAATGTATTTGGTTTATACTAATACTTTGACGAGAGATGATTGAAACATATCTTCAATCGTAAGATAAAGAATTAAAAGTAATCTAAAAAAAATTAAACAAGAGAAAATTGGCTTTAAGGAGGCTCGTGGGTATAAGATTTTCAGAAAAAAACAATAATTTTCCATTACATATTTTATTCATTACCTTAAGTAGTTGTTACTTTATCATATGGTACAAAAATCATTCCAAAACATCAATTCGTGTTGGCCCCAGGGGACTTTTCAAATGTAAATATCATTGAAAAAGCTCCAAATTATCTCCCTTTGGGGCAAAAATGCCATTTTTCGACATTAAAATGGAAATGTCTTTTTTTTTTAACTTAGCCGTATTTGGCACAACGTTTTGGAAAATTTGGATCCTCAATGCTCTTCAACTTTGTACTTGTTTGGGTTTATAAATATTTTGATATCAGCATCACTGATGAGTCTTGTGTGGACACAACGCGCGTCTGGCGTACAAAATTATAATCCTGGTACCTTTGATAACTATTAACTCAACGGTGACCTATAATTTTTATTGTTGTTTTCGAATAAATAATAGTAAGATTAAAACTATTTCTGTAATTTAGTTCTTTTTTATTTCGATATTACCACTATTTCTCTATTATTTCAACAGAAAAAAAGGACATTAACAAAAAAAGTATGCTTCTTTCGAAGGCAGATTTTGAGCGTAAATGAACGGTGACCCCATTTTTTTATTAAGTATAAGATAAAGTTCATTTATAGCAAAATATAGAGAAATTCTATATCAAATAAAAAGTTTGATTTAGACCCGCGAGCCCCCTTAAATGATATTTCCACTTTTTAAATTTTTCAATGAGTATTATGTGAAAAAAACCAGGTTCTTTGTTTCAAGAAGATGGATATATTTCTATTATAAACCATTCTTAATCAATATATCGGATTAATGTAACATGACAGCAGGTTCTTTTACTTTAGAAGAGAAAGATATTTCTATAACTATGATAAATTATATTTTATAAGTATAATTCCAAAATATTTGATTTTACTTTATAAATCAACATTGTTATGGCTGGGTGTCTTAGAATTGCAAGCACAGTGAACTATACCTTCCATGTATCTACTATGTCGTGATTCTCAAACATATACTGGTCATCCTTATCTTTGGGAAATAAATCATCTCCGTCCTACAATGAAGACAAACTATTGATTTATCATTTGAATATATTTCTGCCGTTACATGACAAAAATGGTTCAATTTTATGATTTAGCAATGAAAAAAGGATCAGATCAATTCAATAAATTCAAATATACATACATTTGAAGGCCGTACTTTAACCTATAATGGTTTACTTTTTAAATTGTTATTTGGATGGAGAGTTGTCTCATTGGCACTCACACCACATCTTCCTATATCTATATAAAAAAAATTCTCTCATTACATTCAATCTTATAGCATAGTAATTTAACAATAAAATTGAGAATTGAAATGGGGAATGTGTCTCAGCGGTGACAACCCGACCACTGAGAAGATGCAGCGTAAGGCTACCATTGGTTCTTCAGCAAAGCAAAATAATCCCATACCCATATGCCAGCTTCAGCTGGCCCCGAATTCAAAATCTCAGTGAAGTGAAGATAGAAACTTATCTTCATTTGAACAAAATCCACGATCAGATGATATGGATGTCGTTTGGAGTAATAACAAATACCTTTTTTAGAGAGATGAATAAATCGAAAGTTTTGTACTAATATTATACGAACGCAATTTAAAGGAATAACCTGATGGCTCTACGGCCAACAAAATCAGACGTGACCTGAAAACAAATATGTAAACAAACTCACATAATTTAACACACGCATGGTATTGTTGTGATGAAAATACAGTAGATGAAATCACAACTATAGTCACTTTGTATATAACCATAAACTTCTTTATTCTATCAGTGTAAACTGTTAAGTGCTTAAATATCAACAAAAGATGATGCAAAATAGCTCAAACAATAACATTAACACTAACGGTCTAATTCATGTACCAAAAAAATAACGGAAATTATATTTATTATCATGTCAAGGTAAAGAATCTCAAATTTAATTGAAGTTAATTAAGCATATATTCTTCTATTTGCGGTTTACAGTTTATTTAAACAAGGAAGATGCTGAACAAATATACGTTACAGATATAAACAATACTAAATATTCACATTATTTTATCAAAATGGTAACAAAGCCATGAACTTGCAATTTCTTTGATGAAAAAAAAGCCAAAAAAATACAAATGTCCATAACACTTCGGTTTTGTACATGTCATGAGCAGAGGATTATATAATATAGTCAAATACGAACTTAAACCCCATCAAAGTATTATACTTTAAATAAATTTTAAGAAAATCAAACAAAAACTGACAAAAAAAGACTCATTTTTGCGAAGTTATCTCCCTTCTCAAAGTTAATTGCATAAGAAATTAAAAGTGCGGATTTTGCGTTTTCCTCATGTCAAGGTTAATGGGACTTTTTTCTGTGTATATTTAGGGCTTAATGCTATAGATTATGACTAAAAAAAATCTGTTGCAATTAGTTTGAGGTTCAAACTCAGTTAACACGACTAGAATTACTGGTGTCGATTTCAGTAAAATACTTACCACTAAGATTGATCGTGAGTCATGAACACATCAGTTCACTTTCAAACAATCTCGGTCCTAATTTGTTTTGTGAAATCGACTCCAGGCTCTGGACTTGGGACAGGCGCATACACACAATTGGTAGTGGGGTTTCTTTCAAATATTTCAATACAATAAGTGCCTACCTTAAGTGAAATGGGCCAATGAATCACCAGTAGCTGAACGCAGTTGACTTTAAGATTATCCAATGATTTCTGGAAATTTTCCTTAATATGTCGCCGATTATGATGTGTATCCCAAAGCTGAAAAAGTTGATGATATTTTATTGACTTTATTTAAAAGATTACATCCTGTGTCAAGTTATGAAATTAATGTTAACATTTCCAATTAAACAATTTATATATTTTGTTTTTGTTAGTAATTTCAAAATTCAAATAATTAGCAATTTTTAGCAAACTTATTATTTCAACAATGAAACGCCATACTATATATAAATGGCTCGTGCCCTTTGTAAGAGTCAAAGTACCCGAAAGATTGGTAGAACTTTGTAGATTTTTTGGGTAATGTATCATTTATGACTTATATAATCTATACTGCAAATGAAGTATCTTTTTGATACATCAATAAATTAATGTTCGAATTGTTTAAAACTTTTTTAAAAATAAATAACGCTGTAGTATTTTTATCGATAATTAATGGCATCATTTCCTTATCTTGTTTTCCAAGTTGACTTTGTCCTTATAGTTTTAATACAAATCATTAAGGTAAAACGGGTTTTAACCTGTTATATCACTAAATCAGCGTTTGCAGTGCATGTTATCATAAAAGTGCAGATTATTCCAAGTTTATGAAGAGGCGATGTATAATTAATTCAAAAGTATTAGATTTTACACACATTGGAATCATGCTCACAGAGGTCATCTCAGCATTATATTTTCTATTCTAAAACAAAATCTTAAGATAGAAATAGATGAAAGATGAAAAGGCGTCATGAAACACTCGTTAGAAAATAGACAACGCCATGACTAGCTTGCAAACTATACTTAAGCCTCCTACCTTAGTCGTGATAAAGATTTCTTTTTTATCTTTAATAGTACCGTCGTCTAACTTGGCCTGTATACCATCTCCTACCTCCTTCTCGTTTAAATATGCATGGGCACAATCAACACTTCTGTATCCTATATCTATAGCATACTTCACTGCATCTCTAACTGAACCAGGTCCACCCTGATTGAAAGATGAAAAACAAATATGTAATGGAATATATAAGGGTTTTTTGTGAGCATGTATTTTAAGGTTCATCATAACAAATGGGCAAAAATGGCTGTACTTGCACCTCAAAATATATTCATTTGCAAAAATTGTTCGGTGAATTATCATATGCGTGTTATACCGTTTTCGTAAATTCACACAAACATACTGGCGGTATTACGTAACTATCTATATCAGAGCTTGATGAGTCAAGAAATCTATAAATAGAATTACTTGAACTTAACATTAAAAGTAGTACTACATTTGTCGACGAGTATATACTTACGGTAACATTATGGGTTCCTAACCCAATCACAGGATATTTTGTTCCATTCGGTAAAACAGCAAACTCTGCAATACCTGAACTCATTTTTTATATCTAAATCCTTCTAATGTATGTCAAATTTTATCTACGAGTGTATTTCGGTAATCCTAACATTTGTCAACTTTCAACTTTACATCTTATCACAGATATGAAGTCTCAAGTTTTGAACGCGCCATGTTTGTTTGGGAAATATATCTTTATTTTTCGCCTTTTTTGGTTTTATCAGTCCTTTAACATTTGTATCAGGTAGTATTAGAATTTGAACAGAAAAATATCATGTTTATCATCAAAATCTCATCCACAAAATAAAACCACAACCTTCATGTTGTCAACGTGAACAAGGTTGGATTCTTTGTGTTAAGTGATTAATTCTTTGTTTTTGACAACGGTATTGAAAGACTCGCATTTTTGACATTATTGAATAACTGATCAATAAATTGTCGCGGATGAGAGAAACACAAAATGTGCAACCACCGATATTACGCTAGTACAAAGACAACACAAAAATGAACTCAACGACTTATCATTTCATCTCCAATCATATAATTTAGAAATGAAATAATAAAATCAAGATGTATAAATTTAAGTTTCTGTTTATTACAAATTGCATCTATATAATATTATTTCTGTTTTCCGGTTAACACATACTGTGGAAAGCTGTGGATTCTTGTTTTATAAGCCATTATTTACATTTCATGGCTGGAAATAGGTGTCGTCCTTGTTTGAAACAAGACGATGCTAGTAATCGAAAGCAAATGCATCCATTAAATCATTGAATTGTTTGGGCTAAAATTTTCTTGTAAAAAAATAATATTTAACTAGTTGTTAAAAAACACATGTTCTTACGATTGTTTAACGAATTTCAGAGTATAAGGAGGATAGATTTCCACTCCAAAATGCCCTTTGCCTGGTCACTTCTTGTTTTAACATTATAAGATCTGTTTTCCTTGAATCCTCCAAATATAATTCAAAGTTCGAAAATATTTCATTTAGAATGGAAGTGACAACTGAACAATTATATATCGTGTAATTAATGGTATCCAATACAAAGTTAACGAACCTATAGTAGCCTTAATGGTCTGGGTTTGGTTTTTTTAGCAAATCACTCTTAACTGTCCTTTGTAGCCTCGTCGTCCAGCAAATTTACCATTTTATTTCTTCTGTTTTTTCACCAGGCTCTGTTTTTTTCATGGATAACAAGGCTTCCTCATCTTCGTAACAATTCGGGAACATCCTCGTCTATGTTTGTTTCCTCTATTTTTCTTCTTGTATCAACTGTGATATTATCTATAAAAATGTATAGCTTGCAAGTATGATATATGGATTCCACAAATTAAAACAACTCATAACTCTGGAATATTTCGAATATTCCTACGACTGGTAAAGAAAAAGAAGCAAAAGTGGTTTTGTCGTTTTGTCGTTTCTTTTCATCTTTCAGTTCTTTCTAAAAAATTGATAACAAATTTTCTAATTCTGTGTCGGAGATCCAGCAAGTTGAGAGATTTGACGCTTGCAGTAGTGAATGGTTTATTTGCAATTATTGTAGGTGGAGAAAAATTAGGAAACATGTAAATGCATCTGAAGATGGGATTAACATGAAAAAACTACCACAGCTAATGTGCTTTTTATTTTTTATTTTTAAAGGTTTCGTCTATTCACTAATTAATTTTGACATATATATATGCCTCCATGCAAACCATCTAAAAACCAGCGAAATACTCCAGCTCAGATACAATCTCCTCAGTTACTTCAAACAGCTCATGTTACAACTTCCCCAGTTACTTCAACGAGCTCAGCTATAACCTTTTCAATTACTGCAACCATGACAGATACAACCTCCTCGGTTACTTAAAACAGCTAATATTACAACCTCCCCAGTTACTTCAACGAGCTCAGATATAACCTCTTCAATTATTGCAACCAGCACATATACAACCTCCTCAGTTTCTGCTCAAACCTGCACCACGGCAAGATGAACAGCAATTACGACCTCAATGAGACGATCTCATAGATTTAAACAAAGGAAACAACAGAGACAACCATTTTCAAGTAACTGTAAATGACATACATTGTTAAACCTTCAGCAAAAGGAAAATAATCGAAATAAGAAAAATAAGTGAGTGGAGATTTGAAAACAATAATTCAATAGGTACAAAGTTAATTAAATCTACGTTTAAGAATAACCAAAATATTATTCACATGCAGTATCTCAATTTTTTATTGCATTTGCTAAGGTTTATTAAGTTTAAATTTAAGGAATCAAATACAATTGATAATGTTATAAAGTTTTAGATTTAAAGAGTTGAGTTTGATTTAAAGAGTTGAGTTAGAATTAAATAGTTTGTTTTAAGACTCAAAGATCTTTTCAATCGTTGCTTTGATGAGATTAGATGTGTATATGTTCCGGACCATATGAGTATTTGGACCATACGCGTATGGTCATGACCATATGAGTATAATACTCGTTTGGTTATTAACGGGCCGGACCATATGAGTATTTGGACCATATAGGTATTTATTTTCAAATTACATTATACACGTTTTATACGATTAAAACGATTATACAAAAACTATCTAAAAAAGCAATAATGGTTACAAATGTACATGACAATGTATTAATTTTATAATTCAAAGATATATCTACGAAGTTTTAAAGAAGCCCTAGATCTCAAATATCGTAACACGACTGCAATACACCATATTCACAAGACAACTTAAATAAAATGTGTTACTTTCAATTGACTTCTTGTGTTACAGTTCATTTTGAGAAATTTTTGGAAATATTTTTTTAAGTCGACAAATTGCCATTCACTCGTTATTACAAATCGGTGATAACCATCGGTAGTGACCATGTGCAATGACCATTGGTATAAAATGTGTTTATTTATATAGTTTTGACAAGTTAATAAAATTAACTATTTGAAACTTCTAATTTTTTTTAGCTAATCTTTTTTGTAATGATTATATAAATTAATATAAAATTACCTATATGATAGCGTCTTTTTAATGAACAGTCATACCATATGAAGAGTTGAGACGAGAGTGTTAATTACCCCGACCATACGCGTATGGTCCAAATACTCATATGGTCCGGAACATATACATGAGTTTTTTTATTGTAATAAATTAGTTGTATTGAATGGTTTATGTATGTATTTTTTTAATATTCTGTACTTAGGAATGGTATTGTGTGACGATATTTTTACTGTTTTTATTAGATGACAAAAATGATAATATAAAAAAATATTCTACTATACCACCTTAGTGGAGGAGGCATGAAATGTTACCTTTGTCCTTATTTCTGTTTAGGTGTCTATGATCATGGGTTTATTTGTACCAAATCGGTTTCAGTTTCCTAACTTTAGTTTGTTTTAACCAAATGTTGTGAATCAAATACACCTTGCTGATTACCATAACACAGCGATCAAGTTTGAATGTTGGTGCACTTAAACCTTTCGACAGTTATATTTCTTTTCAAATGAAAAATTGGTAAATGTTCGTTTCTGTTCTCTAACTTCAGTTTGCTACTCAAAAATGTTATGAATCTTTTACACAATGCTTATAACTACAAAACCCAGACCAAGTTTGAATGTTGGTGGTGTCACTGTTACCGTTCTAGAATTACACCCCTTCACAATTGTAAAAAATGCTACATTTATGGTTTCCGTTATCTAACTTAAGTTTGCCTCAACCTAATGTTACGAAACTTTTATACAATGCTTTTTATCATAATACTAGGATTAAGCACACATTTGGGTAGTATCACTTTTACAGTTATCAGTACTTCTTTTCTTTGTAACGTTATATGCAAGTTGGAGCATCAGCTATGTCCGATGGACACATTCTCCATATTTTTTTTCAAATTTATGTATATGTTTGTCCTTCACCACCCTGACAAGTTTTACATGTACATATAAAAATAAAAGTGGCAACATAGCCGTACCTTATTTGGAGGATCTAGTTAACAATTCATACAAACAAGAACAATGTTAAACACAATCTGACTCTATACTTTATAGCTCAGCAATTATTATCTAGAAAGGTTTTGTACGTTTTGTCTTCTTATATATGAAAGGAATGCTCAAATGTTCTAGAAGTTCTAATTGGATTTAAATAAAGCCTGGTGTCGGTGTATGCATACATATTCTAATGGACCAGTGAATGTTTCAGTTTACTAATTTGCTATATTTCCCTATTAACGATATTGTATATGCGATTGATCTGTTGAAGTTGTGATTGAAATTTATAAAAATTGAACCTCCGCGGGAATAGTTTACCCAGTTTATCGATGATTTCAAGTTTTTCATTTTTATTTATTTTAAAGAGATGCGAGGTGAAGAATTTATACTTGAAATGGCAATGTCTCTTCCCTGATCGTCCTAAACTATTGGTCATTAATGTGAAATTTCATAGGTATTTTTGTTTGTTTCAAATAAAGGTACCAGTAGTATACCACTGTTCAAAAGTCATAAGCATTAGTTTTCAACAGCGTTTCCAATGTATATAAAAAAGGATCAGGGTGCAGTGTGTTCTCTTAGAAATGCCGATTGCATGTTGAAAATGTCTGTTGGTGTAAGGTCTTCCCTTTCGTGACCCTTTTGTGTTGCTATTCAGTAGATGTGTGTCTTATTGTCAAAGATACATCATCTATTTACATACTAAAATATCAGTAGAATCGCCGTCATTCGACAAACAGTAAACAATAATACAATATAATAAGCCTAAATTATTTTATTTTTACAAACAAAACCATCTCAAACCAGTAAATACAACTTAAGTTAAATGTGATCTTCAATATTCGTCGTGGAATGCATAGTACTTGTGATCTTTGGCACTAAAATATAAAAACATGTAAATCTTTTTTAATAAAATGTGACCTTAATAATGTATAAGCAGTATTGTGTTAATGCCAACTAATTGTACTTACTTGTAACACATTAAAAGGCAAATTTGCTGACCTAAATTTCAAATGATTCATTAGTACAAGAAGGGTAAAGGTAAAAGAATCAACTTAAATGTGTGTGTGTGTTATGGCAATAAACAAAGTGTATCATATTTAAAACATTTGGTTGAGGCAAACTTAATATACAAACGGGAAACGAAAGTATCAGCATTTTTTTACATTTAAAAGGAGCGTAACTCGTAGAAAAGTAAAATTGCCACAACCTTTTGTGGTAATAATCAGTGTGTATTAGTTTAAAAATATTTCGATGAGACAAACTTAACTTAGATAACAGATACCAATTCTGGAACAGACGTGATCCATTCTTATGATAATTAACTCATACGTAACATAAAACTCACATAGGTTCACTATAAAAACGTAGATTTTTGTTCAATGACCATATTTTCTGCATTTCTTCATCTGTAAGACTGAAACTAAAAACCTACAAAATACGTTATAAAAATGTCATCTTTGACTGTAACATTTAGATATCTTTACCGACTCCAATCTATCAGTAAACCAGTTGCACCCTTACATAAATTATATTTAGACTCCATTCCTGTATGTAAGAGGGGTAGGAAGGGCGACATATCGAATTCTGCAAGCAATAAAACATTCTCTTCCGTATCCCGATAGAAAACTAATCATAAATTTCCTATTCTCAAAAGGTAACACTTATTCCCAATGTCCTGAAAAATGTTTTTCTGTCCCTCGAGGATAAAGTCAATTACTCTACTTGCTAAAGAACAACAAGAACATGCACATATATATCTGCAAGATTTTAATTCTTTCGAAATAAAATATATTAGTTTCAAATTAAGATTTTGAATTTGGAATATCAAATTTCAATTTTTGAATCTCGAATGATCTGTTTTATGCTTTCGACGATATTTTTGATATCAATAATGTCACCTCTGATAAAAAACGAGACTACACATGTTTTCAAAAACTACTGTTAAGATTATGTTTCAAATATGATCAGAATTTTATAAATTATAATGAATGTGATACTTACATCAAAATTTTCCTTAATTCTACTTGGTGTGACAGATTTTGGTATAACAACCAAATTTCTTTGCAGATGAAACCGTAGAACTACCTGAAATCAAATTGAAAATAATTAATATTTACCATCGAACAGGTTTTGCACATATAGAACAAACGTAATGGCAATTGATACCATGCTTTGTTCTATTACTCACAGACTAACCAAATTTCAAAATTTACTTAGTTTAAACATATTTATTTATAGTGGATTGGGAAACAAGTTTTGCAACTTATATTAATCCCTTTCCACTTTGCGGGTGCGAGTGCTGCCTTGTAGCGGCATTAGCCTACTCTTTTTCGAAATCTACAAGGGTGTCTTTAACGTGCAAGAGATGTGGCTCTCTCTTAACACGGGCCAGCCATTTATCGTCCCCGTCCGACGGACTATCATCGTTTCCTCAAGACCATACTCGCAAATGGTGTCAAGGGAGAGCCGAAAATTGAGTTCCTGAAATTTTCATCCCAAACGGGAATCGAACCAGGAACCTTTGTGTTAGTTACTTATAGCGGAGGATTAGGTACAAGTAAATGAGTGGGTTTTTTTTTTGTTTTTTTATTTCATTGGTATGATAATCCCTAACTTAGGCATAAAGACTACCACAAAAACACGAGGGATGAACACAACATACTTCAGAATTGCAATTGAAAGAACTGTAGTACACTTAAATCTGTTATTCACAAATAATCTGTACACTCAGTCGTTAAATTTCCAGTTCATGTTATTGTAATCATAGTAAGGTGGCTTCATCAGTATGCATTTTCCCCTCAGTGATCGAAGGTTTGCCATAAAAAATACATTCATAAATCACAGCATATACGTTGTTTCAGGAAACTTACTTGTGTAATAGATTTTCCCTTTGCTTTCGAAATATCTTTCAAAACTGGTTCATCAAATATGATTGGCTCATCTGCACTTTTCCTGAAATACAAAATATTGTGAACCAGAAAAGGAGAAAGAATGATTAAAGCTACAATTAACCGACACCTGAAATTTAAAATTTATAATATTCTTCCTTCTTTAGATTTCAACATGTGTAAACTATTTTAAGCCAAGAAGCTACCTGACAAAACTATGTATCTTGTTGTAGAGAGCGAGACGGGACGCTTCTGCAGCGATTCTCTCAAAGATATCGTTGACAAAACTGTTCATGATAGACATAGCCTTTGAGGATACTCCTGTGTCTGGGTAACTTTTGAAATGATATATTTTAAACAGCAATGTACTTACATTAACAAATGAATTGCATACGGAATATACAATGTATGTGTCACAAGTTAACTAGTTTGAATCTTATGAGCTTGTGTTAACTATTCATATTTTAATGTACACCACAAAAGTCTGAACAGTGCCAGTTATAAGTCCAAACTGTAAAAGTTCATGACAATTTTGTCACTGTTTTAGAGAGAATCGTTTCAAGAGATGCTTCATTGGCTGAAATGCAGTAATCGCTAAAATTTATTAACTTGTGGTGTATCGTCTGTGTATATATATTTTCTAAGATATACTTTGCCAAAAAGTATTTTTCAATTCTTTTTCAAAAATATAATAAAAAGTATGGGTCTTCGTGCTATTTTTCAAGCTACTAGCAGTGCAAAACTACCCAATCTGCATAGGTTATTTATGGAAAAACATTGTTTTATGAAAAAAAAAAGAAATCTATGTGATTCTTTGAAATAAAATATGAGAAATTAGGTTTTATGATATGTTTTAAGAAAAGAATAAGACAGACTGGATTCCATGAACTTGTTTACATGCTAAAAGATAAAAAAAATCATTTAACTATAAGAGTTATCTCCCCTTAAATGAATAATTTGCACAAAAATTGATTCAAACATAACCAAACGTTTTGCATCTATTAAAACAGTTCAAATAATCACATTATGCAACACATCACATTATTTTCTTTATTCAAAAATCTTCCACATTAATTGTCAATCTGTCTTAAATTTTGCAGATTTAAGCAAAGGGCAAAACCGACTGTGTACTGCTATTTTACAATTCAAGATGTCGGAATAGACCACTTTCGAGTTCATCCGTCACCGGAAAAAATTCGTCAATTATACGCGCCTTTATCATCGTCATTTGTGCGTTTAGGGGCGTCGTCACTTCCTTCCAATGTTGAGCGAGTGGTTGGAAAACTATAATTCTATATTGTACGAATTATTCGGCAAATTGAATTCTCAAAATTAACAATCAACACTGCTGTCATTAGGGAAATGTCAGTAAGTACCTACAGAGCAACCATTATTTCTATTTTATCCTGCACAAAGACGATCACTAAGACGCTTGATGAACGTTAAAAGTGCAGGGATACAGGCGAGCCCCTCTATCTGGTAAATGACGTCATAAAGGCGTGTATAATTGACGAGTTTTTGCCGGTGACGGATGAACTCGAAAGGGGTCTATTCAGTTAATCTACCCAAATCAAATTGCTTACCAAGTTCTTCCTGCATTTCCCAGCGGTGCATAGGCTGTCACTGACATTCCAACAGATTGGCAGAACTCAACTAATTTTTTATTGCAAAAATATGGATGTATTTCGATCTAACAGAAAAACAAAAATGGATAATAAATAAACAAAATTAAATATAATATAATGACTAAAAAAAGTCAAATGATTTTTAGAAAATAAAATTGTATAACAGCTTTGTATGCCCTTCTTCTATTCACATATGTGAAACCATGTGAACATTTCATTCTATTTCTTATCTAATGTAAACATTTGTATAATTTTCTCAATTGAAATTTTAAATGAAAAAGAAAACAGTTGAATCAAATGATATTACTATATACTTTAAAAATCCAAATACCTGCATATTACATGGTTTTACTCTTGCATTTTTTATCAGTCTCTCAGTCTGAGCTTTATTAAAATTTGATATTCCAATGTTTTCAACCAGTTTTGCATCTACCAATTCTTCCATTGCCTAAATATAAAACACAACATTTAGAAATACTAAAACATTTCTACTAAAGTGTGTATATGCATCTACCATGTCAGTAAACTATCTACATAGTTTTAGTAAACCACCCAGGTCAACACATCTACTTATTCAACAATACCCAATCGCATGCTAGGCTCTTAATAGTCCTGAGTCAGAGCTCTGCAAATATCCACAGCCTTTGACATCTAAGTAAATTTGGTATCTGATGCACAGTTGTCTCATTGGCAATTATGTCATTGATACATCTTCTTTTATTTGTCTTTTATCTAATTAATATATCGATTTGTATATGCTTAGTTGATTTAAAAGAGATTTCAACATCGGTAAACTATTGGTAATTATAATTCAAATATAAAAACATACTATCCACACTTATCTGTGTGCACACTTGTTAAAATTCAAATTTTAAATTATTATGATATATAATACTAACTAATACGTTAACTAAACCTGTGTACTTACCTTCCAGGTATCGACGTAGTCGTGGTCAGAAAATATAACATTTCCATCTTTGTCTTTTGGGAACATGTCGTCTCCATCCTTAGTAGAATGAAAATTTGCTTTAAATAGTATTCCATTGGTTTGTTAGAAAATGGTAACAGGTAAATTATAATGTATAAATACTAAAGTAGGGATCTGGGTAGGAATCCTTTAATCCTGTATTCTTATGATATTGTTTAACCCAGTTTTGCTATTCTTCATAAATTTTGCTCATTAGTCTCGATTCTTTATATTTTATCACTATATTATTCTTTATCTTTTATTTATTTTTTTCTGTAATATAGGCTCTATATTTTCTATTTTCTATCTTGTAGTTGCCTATATTTATGAAATGTATGCCTATTATTTCCCATTCTGTAACGCAGACCCTCTGACCTGATTTTTTTTTATAAATAATTATGTACATAAAGCGAAGTGTCTTTCGTACTTCTAATTGACAATTCCTTTGTTGGAGAAGAAAATAAAAAAAAAGAAGGAATGGGTCGAAATAATTTTACTCTGAGATGTCTAAACCTTAAAACCAAATGGCCAGTGCATTAGGAACAACTGTACAGATATAAAAACAAGAATGTGTCCTCAGTACACGAATGCCCCACTCGCAATATCATTTTCTATGTTCAGTGGACCGTGACATTGGGATAAAAACTCTAGTTTGGCATTAAAATTAGAAAGATCATATCATAGGGAACATGTGTACTAAGTTTGAAGTTGATTGGACTTCAACTTCATCAAAAGCTACCTTGACCAAAAACTTTAACCTGAAGCGGGACAGACGGACGAACGGACGGACGAACGGACGCACAGACCAGAAAACATAATGCCCCTCACTATCGTAGGTGGGGCATAAAAAATAGAAGAAGATGTGGTATGATTGTCAATGAGACAACTCTTCACAAGAGCCCAAATGACACAGACATTAACTACTATAGGTCAACGGTACAGCCTTCAACAATGAGTCTACTCTGAAATGTCTTACCTTAAAACTGAATGGCCAGTGCATTAGGAATAACTGTACAGATATAAAAAATAGGAGAAGATGTGGTTTGATTGTCAATGAGACAACTCTTCACAAGAGACCAAATGACATAGAAATTAACAACTATGGGTCACCGGTACGGCCTTCAACAATGAGTCTACTGAGATGTCTTACCTTAAAATTAAAACCAAATGGCCAGTACATTAGGAATAACTGTACAGATATAAATACACAAAAAAAGAAGATGTTGTATGGTTGCCAATAAGACAACTCTTCACAAGAGACCAAATGACACAGACATTAACTACTATATGTCACCGGAACATCCTTCAACAATGAGTTTACTCTGTGGTGTCTTACCTTAAAACCAAATGGCCAGTGCATTAGGAACAACTGTACAGTGTCTACTTACCTTAAAACCAAATGGCCAGTGCATTAGGAACAACTGTACAGAGTCTACTTACCTTAAAACCAAATGGCCAGTGCATTAGGAACAACTGTACAGTGTCTACTTACCTTAAAACCAAATGGCCAGTGCATTAGGAACAACTGTACAGAGTCTACTTACCTTAAAACCAAATGGCCAGTGCATTAGGAACAACTGTACAGAGTCTACTTACCTTAAAACCAAATGGCCAGTGCATTAGGAACAACTGTACAGAGTCTACTTACCTTAAAACCAAATGGCCAGTGCATTAGGAACAACTGTACAGAGTCTACTTACCTTAAAACCAAATGGCCAGTGCATTAGGAACAACTGTACAGTGTCTACTTACCTTAAAACCAAATGGCCAGTGCATTAGGAACAACTGTACAGAGTCTACTTACCTTAAAACCAAATGGCCAGTGCATTAGGAACAACTGTACAGAGTCTACTTACCTTAAAACCAAATGGCCAGTGCATTAGGAACAACTGTACAGAGTCTACTTACCTTAAAACCAAATGGCCAGTGCATTAGGAACAACTGTACAGTGTCTACTTACCTTAAAACCAAATGGCCAGTACATTAGGAACAACTGTACAGAGTCTACTTACCTTAAAACCAAATGGCCAGTGCATTAGGAACAACTGTACAGAGTCTACTTACCTTAAAACCAAATGGCCAGTGCATTAGGAACAACTGTACAGAGTCTACTTACCTTAAAACCAAATGGCCAGTGCATTAGGAACAACTGTACAGAGTCTACTTACCTTAAAACCAAATGGCCAGTGCATTAGGAACAACTGTACAGAGTCTACTTACCTTAAAACCAAATGGCCAGTGCATTAGGAACAACTGTACAGTGTCTACTTACCTTAAAACCAAATGGCCAGTGCATTAGGAACAACTGTACAGAGTCTACTTACCTTAAAACCAAATGGCCAGTGCATTAGGAACAACTGTACAGAGTCTACTTACCTTAAAACCAAATGGCCAGTGCATTAGGAACAACTGTACAGTGTCTACTTACCTTAAAACCAAATGGCCAGTGCATTAGGAACAACTGTACAGAGTCTACTTACCTTAAAACCAAATGGCCAGTGCATTAGGAACAACTGTACAGAGTCTACTTACCTTAAAACCAAATGGCCAGTGCATTAGGAACAACTGTACAGTGTCTACTTACCTTAAAACCAAATGGCCAGTGCATTAGGAACAACTGTACAGTGTCTACTTACCTTAAAACCAAATGGCCAGTGCATTAGGAACAACTGTACAGTGTCTACTTACCTTAAAACCAAATGGCCAGTGCATTAGGAACAACTGTACAGAGTCTACTCTGAGAAGTTTTAGAGATTTCATTGTATTCTCTTTTATATCTTTTGGATTATGGTGAGTATCCCATAGCTGTTAATTAGAAAGGTTCACTATGTACTAAACATTTGATAAAGAATGCTATCAAAAAGTGCCGAACTCACGTTTTTTTATGTACTAGTATGCATAAAATAAATGCCATCGATTCGTCATATTTCATATTTTATATCTTCATACGGTGTATTCATTTTGTTATCATTGGTCAATTATATTGTCAGTTGTATTAACTTTGTTTATAGTACTCTTTAAAGCAAAATCTATTCTTGATCCTAAAAATAAGATTATCAAGATAGGGTATGCTATATATAACCCTCTTGTTTAATTTTTACCCTGAAGATGTATTCAATATTTACAAACTGATTAACTATCAATCATACAATGATAACTTGACGCTGTCCGGTGTTATAAATATGTACAGTAATGTACGAATATTTCATTTAGTATATTATAAAACGAAATTCTCGGAACTCAATTCTGGTGTATATTTTCAATACTTCGTTGAATCCCTGGTGCCTAAATTTATATTAGAAATTTGGTTCAATAAAAAGTAAAAACACAAAAATATTGAACTCCGAGGAAAATTCAAAAAGGAAAATCAAAAATCAAAAGGCAAAATCAAAAGTCCAAACACAACAAACGAAATGATAACAACTGTCATATTCCTGACTTGGTACAGGCATTTTCTAAAGTAGAAAATGGTGGATTGACCCTGGTTTATAGCTAGCTAAACCTCTCAATAAATATAGAGAAAGATGAATACAATCCTACACATACTTTTTGTACAATTATATCAGTTCGAATAAACTGAAACAAATAGGTACGCAAACCTTTGTTGTGATGAATATTTCTTTCTTGTTTTTTATTGTTCCGTCGTCTAGTTTTGCTTGTATTGCATCCCCCACTTCGCCTTCGTTTCCATAAACACGGGCAGCGTCTACATGACGGTATCCTATATCAATCGCATATTTAACAGCTTCAAAAACAGCACCTGGTTCACCCTATAAGATACGAATTTGTAAAATGTAAAATGAAAATTTGACACACTGGTATTTCCCTTTGCAATGTTAATTTTCTTTTTTTATAATCTGTATTTTTTTACAAAGTGCGTCTTGTTACAAAACTATGAAATCTTATATTCTTGCAATTTCATTTTCTAGGATATAATTTCTTTCTGCGTTTCCCTGCCTTTCTAAATGTTTTTTAAGAAATTAATTGCTATCACCATGATGTGTAAAATGTATATGTGTGTTATCGATATTACAAATTTTGATTTAGGAGGCTTGATATAACATGTGTAGCATGTATAAGTAACTCGGATAATATTGACCATGTTGACCAATATAAACATGATATAAACTTACGGTTGCATTAAAAACTGTAAATGTTCCCAACCCAATAACAGGATATTTTGCACCACTAGGAAGTGTAAAGTATTTAGGTATTTCCGCAGCCATGATTTCTCCACACTTAACCTGAAGTAGATAACAGTTTGTACATGTTGTATATCAATTCTCTTATCAGAATAGATCATACCTCGTTTACAATATGTTTACACTGGGAGATAAATATAGACTTTTAAAATGTTGATTAAGTTTCTTTCTTGTGAAATAAAGAATTCGAAATTTTAGACATTCAAACAAAAGTGACCAATGTTTAGCTTAAATAAACTTTTAAAAAACATTTTCGGGGCTTTTGTAGATTTTCTCATTGTCAAAGGTCGTACGGTCACCATAGGTTTTTGTACGCCATTTGATTTCTGTAATTTTGTTAATCCTGTGCATTTTATTGTTTAATTATTGGGAATAATAATTCAATCTTATTTGTTTTTGTATTTGTTTATCTTCTTTTTAAACTTCAAACAGGGTATAATATACGATGATCATAATATATTAAAACATTTCAAAATGTGCCGGTATTTGACTAAAAAGCAAATATGATAAAATTCAACTATTGGAATAAATCTTGCAAACCGGGGGTATAGTTTGCCGGCCTCAATGGTCGAGAGACCCGCGGTAGCTCGCCCGCGTCTAACGTGCGAATCCTCGATGAAAAATTTCACAGGTATACGGTGATTTGCTGTTGCGTCAATTTGAATTTTATTTGCATTTTCGCTACAAACCCTATTACCGTGACTTGCGCCACATCAATTACTTTTCATTTACAGGTCAACACAGGTAAATAGTATAAAAATAGATCATTCAAGAACAAAGTTTTTTTTGTTTCCCAATAACACATATATATTCATCATAAATTAAACAATGCATCATAAAACCAAAATACAAGCACTATACACTGATAAGAGACATGACAATGGTAAAAAAAAACAGACTGTCGTGATTATAAAACCCACAAGAAAGCACTATAAACTGAAGTGTTTGTCCCAAGAATTATTTAAAATTTATAACAAAAAAATGTACGTATTCGTACAGTTGCAAAATATAATATAAGTGTTATTCTGTCACGTCGATTTGGAAAATAAATGTTGATTTGCATATTGTAAAAGCAATATTCTGTCGTATTTTTGCATTCAAACACAATTTACCTTATCAGCTTCTAGTTTTGTGTGTATAACCTGTATGGTCACTCAGTATTTAAACTTTTACGGTATCTTTAATATTATTATACTTCACGTTAAAATGCCATCTTTTGATTGGCTAAGACGAGGGTGTCAATTTACTCTATCACATGGCTGAGCGGGTGACAATTTTTTTGAATGTTACCCTCTCGTCTAGACCAATCAGAAATCGATAAATCAAAGAACAATGAATTGAATTTACAGCAAAGAATCGTAAATACAATGCTTAAGTTCTACGTTTTGGCTCAGATTTTATTATCATGGGAGTCAAGTTGGTTACCTATTCCCTATTCCCTATTCGTTACCTATTCCCTATTCCCTATTCGTTACCTAATCGTTACCTATTTCCTATTCCCTATTCGTTACGTATTCGTTACCTATTCCCTATTCCCTATTCGTTGCCTATTCGTTACCTATTCCCTATTCCCTATTCGTTGCCTATTCGTTACCTATTCCCTATTCCCTATTCGTTACCTATTCCCTATTCGTTGCCTATTCGTTACCTATTCCCTATTCCCTATTCGTTACCTATTCGTTACATATTCCCTATTCCCTATTCGTTACCTATTCCTTACTTATTTGATTATTAATATCCTTCCCCCTTTTTGATTATGGCATGGAATAGTTTAATATGGCTGCCGTTACCATGGAAACGGCACAATTTTGAAAACAATCAGTTTTTGGTTTTTGGTGAACTGTTTGGATATGCTTCAACTCAGAATCATCATATTTTAAAACAATGTAGGTGCCCACTATGTACAGGTGTTGGATGATTTTGGCGATCATTGGAACTACTATGTTGCTATGGAAACTACACCAAAATTTTCAAAATTCTCAAAATGCCCAAAACTTCATGAAACTTCACAGTAATGACGAGCAACATTGGTAGATGTGGCATTTGGAGTTGGAATTTCCAAAATAGGTCTTGTTACTATGGAAACAATGCAAAAAGGTCTAAAATTTCAAAAATAAGAATTTTCAGCAAACTGGATGAAACTTTACAGGAATGGTAACTGGCATAGGCAGAGTTGGATTTTGAAGTTGGAATTTTCAAAATGGCCGCCGTAACCATGGAAACAGGAAAAATATCAAAGATTTAAAAATTTTCAATTGTGTCCGTGTCTCTGGTGGTAAAAATGTGTTCTTAGAGATGAAAATACCCTATTCGCACGCATGTACCCGTTCCAGCGCTCGGTTAATACCCTGTTACCTATTCGTTACCTATTCGTTACCTATTCACTTATGATACGTTTGTTGTACGTTGCACCTTTGAGAAAAGGATTTTCTATTAAATTCATATCTCTAGTGGTAATAATGTGTTCTTATAGATGAAATATCCCTATTACCGCGTATGTACCCGTTCCAGCGCTCAGTAAATACCCTGTTACCTATTCGTTACCTATTCACCTATAATACGTTTGTTGTACGTTGCCCTTTTTAGAAAAGAATTTCAATTGTGTCCGTGTCTCTGGTGGTAAAAATGTGTTCTTAGAGATGAAAATACCCTATTAGCACGCATGAACCCGTCCCAGCGCTCGGTTAATACCCTGTTACCTATTCGTTACCTATTCATTTATGATACGTTTGTTGTTCGTTACACCTTTGAGAAAAGGATTTTCTATTAAATTCATATCTCTAGTGGTAATAATGTGTTCTTATAGATGAAATACCCCTATTACCGCATATGTACCAGATCCAGCGCTCAGTAAGTACCCTGTTACCTATTCGTTACCTATTCGTTACCTATTCACTTATAATACGTTTGTTGTACTTTGCACCTTTTAGAAAAGGATTTTTAATTGTCTCCATGTCTCTTGTGATAACAAGGTGTTCTTAGAGATGTAATTATCCTATTAGCGCGCATGTACCCGTTCCAGTGCTAGGTAAATATCCTGTTACCTATTCGTTACCTATTCGTTACCTATTCGTTACCTATTCACTTATAGAACGTTTGTTGTACATTGCACCTTTTAGCAAAGTATTTTCAATTAAATTCATATCTCTGGTGGTAATAATGTGTTCTTATAGATGAAATACCCCTATAAAGGCGTATGTACCAGTTCCAGCGCTCAGTTAATTCCCTGTTTCTTATTCGTTCCTTATTTTCTTTTTATGCACGAGGTATACGTTGCACCTTGCAATAAATCGTTTTTTAATTGTTTTCAAGTCTCTGGTGGTAACAATGTGTTCATAGAGATGAAATGACCCTATTAGCGCGCATGTACCCGTTCCAGCGCTCGGTTAATACCCTGTTACCTATTCGTTACCTATTCGTTACCTATTCACTTAATATACGTTGTTGTACATTGCACCTTTCAGAAAACAAATTTCAATTGTGCCCATGTCTCTGGTGGTAACAATGTGTTCTTAGAGATGAAATGACTCTATAAGAGCCCATGTACCCGTTCCAGCGCTCGGTAAATAACTTGTTACCTATTCGTTATTTATTCGCTTTTAATGCGCGGGGTATACGGTGCACCTTTAAATGAATCGATTTTTTAATTGTTTTCAAGTCTCTGGTGGTACAAAAATGTAACAATGTGTTCTTAGAGATGTAATTATCCTATTAGCGCGCATGTACCCGTTCCAGTGCTAGGTAAATATCCTGTTACCTATTCGTTACCTATTCGTTACCTATTCGTTACCTATTCACTTATAGAACGTTTGTTGTACATTGCACCTTTTAGCAAAGTATTTTCAATTAAATTCATATCTCTGGTGGTAATAATGTGTTCTTATAGATGAAATACCCCTATAAGGGCGTATGTACCAGTTCCAGCGCTCAGTTAATTCCCTGTTTCTTATTCGTTCCTTATTTTCTTTTTATGCACGAGGTATACGTTGCACCTTGAAATAAATCGTTTTTTAATTGTTTTCAAGTCTCTGGTGGTAACAATGTGTTCATAGAGATGAAATGACCCTATTAGCGCGCATGTACCCGTTCCAGCGCTCGGTTAATACCCTGTTACCTATTCGTTACCTATTCGTTACCTATTCACTTAATATACGTTGTTGTACATTGCACCTTTCAGAAAACAAATTTCAATTGTGCCCATGTCTCTGGTGGTAACAATGTGTTCTTAGAGATGAAATGACTCTATAAGAGCCCATGTACCCGTTCCAGCGCTCGGTAAATAACTTGTTACCTATTCGTTATTTATTCGCTTTTAATGCGCGGGGTATACGGTGCACCTTTAAATGAATCGATTTTTTAATTGTTTTCAAGTCTCTGGTGGTACAAAAATGTAACAATGTGTTCTTAGAGATGAAATGACTCTATAAGAGCGCATGTACCTGTTCCAGCGCTCGGTTAATACCCTGTTACCTTTTCGTTACCTATTCACTTATAATACGTTTGTTGTACATTGCACTTTTTAGAAAAGGATTTTCAATTGTGCCCATGTCTCTGGTGGTAATAATGTGTTCTTATAGATGTTATACCCCTATTAGAGCGCATGTACCTATTCCAGCGCTCGGTTAATACCCTGTTACCTTTTCGTTACCTTTTTACTTATAATACGTTTATTGTACAATGCACCTTTTAGAAAAGGATTTTCAATTGTGTCCACGTCTCTGGTGGTAACAATGTGTTTTTAGAGATGAAATGATCCTATTAGCGCGCATGTTCCCGTTCCAGCGTTCGGTTAATACGCTGTTACCTATTCGTTACCTATTCGTTACCTATTCACTTATAATACGTTTGTTGTACATTGCACCTTTTAGAAAAGGATTTTCAATTGTGCCCATGTCTCTGGTGGTAACAATGTGTTCTTAGAGATGAAATGACTCTATAAGAGCGCATGTACCCGTTCCAGCGCTCGGTTAATACCCTGTTACCTTTTCGTTACCTATTCACTTATAATACGTTTGTTGTACATTGCACTTTTTAGAAAAGGATTTTCAATTGTGCCCATGTCTCTGGTGGTAATAATGTGTTCTTATAGATGTTATACCCCTATTAGAGCGCATGTACCTATTCCAGCGCTCGGTTAATACCCTGTTACCTTTTCGTTACCTTTTTACTTATAATACGTTTGTTGTACAATGCACCTTTTAGAAAAGGATTTTCAATTGTGTCCACGTCTCTGGTGGTAACAATGTGTTTTTAGAGATGAAATGATCCTATTAGCGCGCATGTACCCGTTCGAGCGCTCGGTTAATACCCTGTTACCTATTCGTTACCTTTTCGTTACCTTTTCGCTTATAATACATTTTTTATACGTTGCACCTGTTAGAAAATGATTTTCAATTAAATTTATATCTCTGGTGGTAACAATGTGTTCTTAATGATGAAATAACCCTATTAGCGCGCATGTACTCGTTTCAGCGCTCGGTTAATACCCTGTTACCTATTCGTTACCTATTCGTTACCTATTCACTTATAGTACGTTTGTTGTACGTTACACCTTTTAGAAAAGGATTTTCAATTTAATTTATAGCTCTAGTGGTAATAATGTCGTATTATAGATGAAATACCCCTATTAGCTCGCATATTCCCGTTCCAGCGCTCGATTAATACCATGTTACCTATTCGTTACCTATTCACTTATTGTACGTTTGTTGTACGTTGCACCTTTTTGAAAAGAATTTTCAATTAAATTCATATCTCTGGTGGTAAGAAGTTGTTTCTAGAGATGAAAAGACCCTATTAACGCGCATGTACCTGTTCCAGCGCTCAGTTAGTACCCTGTTACCTATTCGTTACCTTTTCGTTACCTTTTCGCTTATAATACATTTTTTATACGTTGCACCAGTTAGAAAATGATTTTCAATTGTGTTCATGTCTCTGGTGGTAACAATGTGTTCTTAGAGATGAAATGACTCTATTAGAGCGTATGTACCCGTTCCAGCGCTCGGTTAATACCCTGTTACCTATTCGTTACTTATTCGCTTTTAATGCGCGGGGTATACGGTGCACCTTGAAATGAATCGGCTTTTAATTGTGTTCATGTCTCTGGTGGTAACAATGTGTTCTTAGAGATGAAATGACTCTATTAGAGCGTATGTACCCGTTCCAGCGCTCGGTTAATACCCTGTTACCTATTCGTTACTTATTCGCTTTTAATGCGCGGGGTATACGGTGCACCTTGAAATGAATCGGCTTTTAATTGTTTACAAGTCTCTGGTGGTAACAATGTGTTCTTAGAGATGAAATAACCATATTAGTGCGCATGTACCCATTCCAGCGCTCAGTTAATACCCTGTTACCTATTCGTTACCTATTCACTTATAATACGTTTGTTGTACGTTACACCTTTTAGAAAAGGATTTTCAATTAAATTCATATCTCTGGTGGTAATAATGTGATCTTATAGATGTAATACCCCTATTAGAGCGCATTTACCTATTCCAGCGCTCGGTTAATACCCTGTTACCTTTTCGTTACCTTTTTACTTATAATACGTATTTTGTACAATGCACCTTTTAGAAAAGGATTTTCAATTGTGTCCACGTCTCTGGTGGTAACAATGTGTTTTTAGAGATGAAATGATCCTATTAGCGCGCATGTACCCGTTCGAGCGCTCGGTTAATACCCTGTTACCTATTCGTTACCTTTTCGCTTATAATACATTTTTTTATACGTTGCACCTGTTAGAAAATGATTTTCAATTGTGTTCATGTCTCTGGTGGTAACAATGTGTTCTTAATGATGAAATAACCCTATTAGCGCGCATGTACTCGTTTCAGCGCTCGATTAATACCCTGTTACCTATTCGTTACCTATTCGTAACCTATTCACTCATAGTACGTTTGTTGTACGTTGCACCTTTTAGAAAAGGATTTTCAATTAAATTTATATCTCTAGTGGTAATAATGTCGTATTATAGATGAAATACCCCTTTTAGCTCGCATATTCCCGTTCCAGCGCTCGATTAATATCATGTTTCCTATTCGTTACCTATTCACTTATAGTACGTTTGTTGTACGTTGCACCTTTTTGAAAAGGTTTTTCAATTTAAGTCATATCTCTGGTGGTAATTTCATCTCTAAGAACACAGTGTTACCACAAGAGACATGTAGACAATTAAAAATCCTTATCTGAAAGGTGCAACGTACAACAAACGTATTGTAAGTGAAAAGTGACGAATAGGTAACGAATAGGTAACGAATAGGTTACAGGGTATTAACCGAGCGCTGGAACGGGTTCATGTGCTCTTATAGGGTCATTTCATCTCTAAGAACACACTGTTACCACCAGAGACATGAACACAATTAAAAAAGGATTTATTTCAAGGTGCACCGTATACCCAGCGCATTAAAAGCGAATAAGTAACAAATAGGTAACAGGGTTTTAACCGAGCGCTGGAACGGGTTCATGCGCTCTTATAGGGTCATTTCATCTCTAAGAACACATTGTTACCACAAAAGACATGTAGACAATTAAAAATCCTTTTCTAAAAGGTGCAACTTACAACAAACGTAATATAAGTGAATAGGTAACGAATAGGTAACAGGGTTTTAACCGAGCGCTGGAACGGGTTCATGCGCTCTTATAGGGTCATTTCATCTCTAAGAACACATTGTTATCACCAGAAACATGGGCACAATTGAAAATCCTTTTTTAAAAGGTGCAACGTAAAACAAACGTATTAAAAGCGAATAAGTAACGAATAGGTAACGAATAGGTAACAGGGTTTTAACCGAGCGCTTGAACGGGTACATGCGCGCTAATAAGGTCATGTCATCTCTAAGAACACATTGTTACCACAAGAGACATGTAGACAATTAAAAATCCTTTTCTAAAAGGTGCAACTTACAACAAACGTAATATAAGTGAATAGGTAACGAATAGGTAACAGGGTATTAACCGAGCAATGGAACGGGTTCATGTGCTCTTATAGAGTCATTGCATCTCTAAGAACACACTGATACCACCAGAGACATGAACACAATTAAAAAAGGTTTTATTTTCAAGGTGCACCGTATACCCAGCGCATTAAAAGCGAATAAGTAACGAATAGGTAACAGGTTATTTACCAAGCGCTTGAACGGGTACATGCGCACTAATAGGGTCATGTCATCTCTAAGAACACATTGTTACCACAAGAGACATGTAGACAATTAAAAATCCTTTTCTAAAAGGTGCAACTTACAACAAATGTAATATAAGTGAATAGGTAACGAATAGGTAACAGGGTATTAACCGAGCGCTAGAACGGGTTCATGCGCTCTTATAGGGTCATTTCATCTCTAAGAACACACTGTTACCACCAGAGACATGAACGCAATTAAAAAAGGATTTATTTCAAGGTGCACCGTATACCCAGCGCTGGAACGGGTACATGCGCTCTAATAGGGTCATTTCATCTCTAAGAACACATTGTTACCACCAGAGACATGGGCACAATTGAAAATCCTTTTTTAAAAGGTGCAACGTACAACAACCGTATTGAAAGCGAATAAGTAACGAATAGGTAACGAATAGGTAACCGGGTATTAACCGAGCGCTTGAACGGGTACATGCGCGCTAATAAGGTCATGTCATCTCTAAGAACACATTGTTACCACAAGAGACATGTAGACAATTAAAAATCCTTTTCTAAAAGGTGCAACTTACAACAAACGTAATATATAAATGAATAGGTAACGAATAGGTAACAGGGTATTAACCGAGCAATGGAACGGGTTCATGCGCTCTTATAGAGTCATTGCATCTCTAAGAACACACTGTTACCACCAGAGACATGAACACAATTAAAAAAGGTTTTATTTTCAAGGTGCACCGTATACCCAGCGCATTAAAAGCGAATAAGTAACGAATAGGTAACAGGTTATTTACCAAGCGCTTGAACGGGTACATGCGCACTAATAGGGTCATGTCATCTCTAAGAACACATTGTTACCACAAGAGACATGTAGACAATTAAAAATCCTTTTCTAAAAGGTGCAACTTACAACAAATGTAATATAAGTGAATAGGTAACGAATAGGTAACAGGGTATTAACCGAGCGCTAGAACGGGTTCATGCGCTCTTATAGGGTCATTTCATCTCTAAGAACACACTGTTACCACCAGAGACATGAACACAATTAAAAAAGGTTTTTTTTTCAAGGTGCACCGTATACCCAGCGCTGGAACGGGTACATGCGCTCTAATAGGGTCATTTCATCTATAAGAACACATTGTTACCACCAGAGACATGGGCACAATTGAAAATCCTTTTTTAAAAGGTGCAACGTACAACAACCGTATTGAAAGCGAATAAGTAACGAATAGGTAACGAATAGGTAACCGGGTATTAACCGAGCGCTTGAACGGGTACATGCGCGCTAATAGGGTCATGTCATCTCTAAGAACACATTGTTACCACCAGAGACATGAACACAATTGAAAATCCTTTTTTAAAAGTTGCAACGTACAACAAACGATTTAAAAGCGAATAAGTAACGAATAGGTAATGAATAGGTAACAGGGTATTTACTGAGCGCTGGAACGGGTACATGCGCGCTAATAGGGTAATTTCATCTCTAAGAACACATTGTTACCACAAGAGACATGTAGACAATTAAAAATCCTTTTCTAAAAGGTGCAACTTACAACAAACGTAATATAAGTGAATAGGTAACGAATAGGTAACAGGGTTTTAACCGAGCGTTTGAACGGGTTCATGCGCTCTTATAGGGTCATTTCATCTCTAAGAACACATTATTACCACAAGAGATATGTAAACAATTAAAAATCCTTTTCTTAAAGGTGCAACTTACAACAAACTTAATATAAGTGAATAGGTAACGAATAGGTAACAGGGTTTTAACCGAGCGCTGGAACGGGTTCATGCGCTCTTATAGGGTCATTTCATCTCTAAGAACACATTGTTATCACCAGAAACATGGGCACAATTGAAAATCCTTTTTTAAAAGGTGCAACGTACAACAAACGTATTAAAAGCGAATAAGTAACGAATAGGTAACGAATAGGTAACAGGGTATTAACCGAGCGCTTAAACGGGTACATGCGCGCTGATAGGGTCATGTCATCTCTAAGAACACATTGTTACCACCAGAGACATGGGCACAATTGAAAATCTTTTTCTAAAAGGTGCAACGTACAACAAACGTATTATCAGTGAATAGGTAACGAATAGGTAACAAGGTAATTCACTGAGCGCTGGAACGGGTACATGGACGCTAATAGGGTAATTTCATCTCTAAGAACACATTGTTACCACAAGAGACATGGAGACAATTAAAAATCCTTTTCTTAAAGGTGCAACGTACAACAAACGTATTGTAAGTGAATAGGTAACGAATAGGTAACGAATAGGTAACAGAATATTAACCGAGCGCTGGAACGGGTTCATGCGCTCTAATAGGGTCATCTCATCTCTAAGAACACATTGTTACCACCAGAGACATGAACACAATTAAAAAACGATTTATTGCAAGGTGCAACGTATACCTCGTGCATTAAAAGCAAATAAGGAACGAATAAGTAACAGGGTATTATCCGAGCGCTAGAACGAGTACATATGTGCTAATAGGGGTATTTCATCTATAAGAACACATTATTACCACCAGAGATATGAACTTAATTGAAAATTCTTTTCTAAAAGGTGTAACTTACAACAAACTTTTTAAAAGCGAATAGGTAACAGGGTATTTTCAGAACGCTGGAACGGATACAAATGCACTTATAGAGTTATATCGCCTCTAAGAGCCCAAATCTTCCACTAGAGACAACAAAACAATTGAAAATGATGTTTTAAAAGGTGCAACGTAAGCTACTCGTATTATTAGCAAATTATAAGTGAGTGATCGAACGAATTAAACAAGGTAATAGCATGCTCCGAAACGATGTACACCCTGCTTACATGTTTAACTCCTCCACATTATGTTAGTATGTGCCTGTCCCTAGACAAGAGCCTGAAATTAAGTAGTTATTGTTTGTTTTTGTGTTACATATTTCCGTTTATTTTTTTGTATATGAAATACGGCGGTCAATTTTGTTGTTTGAATTGTATGAGGTTGTCATGCCTGGGCCTTTTATAGGTGACTACACGGTTTGGGCTATGCTCATTGTTGAAGGCCGTACAGTAAACTATAGTTGATAATTTCTAAGTCATTTTGGTCTAATGTGGAGTGTTGTCTCATTGGCAATCATACCACATCTTCTTTTTTATGCAAGCGCGAACACGGTGATTTCATCCCGTCGAACCAAGATCCATCTTCAAACATACGGACATAAAGCAGTTAAAAGGTAGAACGTATAAAAAAACCAAGTAAGGAACAAATGCGTATCGAACATGAAGTAAAAGGATCGGTTGAGCACAAACACATATAAATAGGCCATAAAAAGATCATTTTACCTCAACAAATTTAGAACTATTACCATATGTAAGAGTATTAACAACTAGATTTGTAATTGCTAGCAATAACGGATGGCACCCTTCCCCCTATTACCAGGTGAGCGGCAGCCATTTTGACAATTCCAAAGTCAAAGAGAGCATCTACAGATGTTTAGTAACATTTTTGCAAAGTTACATTTTGAAATGTTTGATATTTTTGCTGTTTCCATGGTTACGGCTGCCATTTTGAAAATTCTAACTTCAAAATCCAACTCTGCCTATGCCAGTTACCATTCCTGTAAAGTTTCATCCAGTTTACTCAAAATTCTTATTTTTGAAATCTTTTACCTTTTTGCATTGTTTCATGGTAACAAGACCTATTTTAGAAATTCCAACTCCAAATGCCACATCTACCATTGTTGCTCATCATTACTGTGAAGTTTCATGAAGTTTTGAGCATTTTGAGAATTTTGAAAATTTTGGTGTAGTTTCCATGGCAACATAGTAGTTCCAATGATCGCCAAAGTCATCCAACACCTGTATATAGTGGGCACCTACATTGTTTTAAAATATGATGACTCTGAGTTGAAGCATATCCAAACAGTTCACCAAAAACCAAAAACAGATTTTTTTCACTATTGTGCCGTTTCCATGGCAGCCATATTAAACTTTTCCATGCCATAATCAAAAAGGGGGAAGGATATTAAAAATCAAATAAGTAACGAATAGGTAACGAATAGGGAATAGGGAATAGGTAACGAATAGGTAACGAATAGGGAATAGGGAATAGGTAACGAATAGGTAACGAATAGGGAATAGGGAATAGGTAACGAATAGGCAACGAATAGGGAATAGGGAATAGGTAACGAATAGGCAACGAATAGGGAATAGGGAATAGGTAACGAATAGGTAACGAATAGGGAATAGGGAATAGGTAACGAATAGGTAACGAATAGGGAATAGGGAATAGGTAACGAATAGGTAACGAATAGGGAATAGGGAATAGGTAACGAATAGGGAATAGGGAATAGGTAACCAACTTGACGCCCATTTTATTATCGACTGTTAAAATAAATAAAATAAAACATGAAAACATCTTACTTGACTTTTGTTGTTTTTTTCTAATGCCCGTAACGTTGTTATGAACGTGACGTCATAGAAAATACTTTTAAAACAAAATTAATCTGTAAAAGCCAATAATGATAGGACATTCAGTATAATAAATTAAATAACACATAGCTGAGAGGGTGATAGAGCAGATTGGAACCCCTCGAAAAGGCATTGTCAACCTTGGCTTCGCCGCGGTTGACAATGTTTTCTCGGGGTACCAATCTGCTCTTTCACCCTCTCAGCTATGTGTTATTTATATAATGTTATCTGTAAAATGGCGCAAACATGGTTTCATTTTTTGGCGCAACCAAGGACGCAATTGAAATATAACCTTTCAGTGCAAATGAAAGATTAAATCAGAGACATATAATACAATTGTATTATATGTCTCTGATTAAATTTTGTAATAATTGGCGCCCCGGACTTTGGGAAATGATTAAAATGTTAACATCAGCCAACAATATTCTCACCCAAAATGTAGCCTTCTTATTTGAGTTTTATCCTTTCTCAAAATTGTCAAATTTAAACGTCATGTTGACACTCAAAATTGACAAATGATAAAAATATCAAGATCTGCAAAAATACAGTCATCGGCTTTAACCATTTGGTTTATTTGAAAAAAAAATTACTTGAAAGATTTTATTTTTTGGTAAGCGTAACTTAACTATACACACACTTCTATGGCAAATAGATTTGGTTTGATGTTTATTGTCAACTAAGTTAATAATAAAGGAGCAGTTGTTTTTTTTACTTTTTTTTTTATATCTTCCTCTTTGAAACTACTTTTCGACAAATTTTAACCAAGCCTTGGAGTATTCTTCGTTTTAAAATATGTCCGGTGACTCCGTCTTCCAATCTGCATGACCGAAATGGCTAAATAGTACAAATGTATACAGTTCAGTTGGATTGCCTTTCAAGGTCACAAACTAAGTTCACCAATACATCACCATACTTTAAAAGTTACTATCTTTTGTCATTTTTTTTTTTAAATTATATATATATTAAATTTTGAACATGAGGACTCCTGATTAACCTTCAAATACTACTTTGTTTTTAAAGATATTAAAAAAAAGATAAATAAATGAAGTATATACAACAAAATCTCTATGAATATAAGATAAAAGTCTGACTGAAATTACTTTAACTACATGTACATGAAAGATGTATCAACCAAGTCCGGAATAGGTCTTGTTTCTTTTTTGTGGTATTTAGTTAGATCAAAGTTCTTTTGTTTGGAGGCAAGAAAAAAAATACAAAGCCACGGTGGCGAAAAACAGAGCAACGTCAACAATAAACCAACTAAGATGTATCAGATCACAGATTTTCAAAGTAAATAGCAAAAAGAAAAACGTTAATACTTTAAGAAATTCAACAATTATCAGACTTTCGCTCCAAGTCAATCATTCTAGCAGAATCACTTACGTAAAACACCCGGCATATTCAGTTTCTAACCAGGGCAGCACAGGCACTTGTTTCTATCCATTGGAAGAACCACTATCAACGTATATTTAAATATACGTTGATAGTGGTTCTTCCAATGGATAGAAACAAGTGCCTGTGCAGGGCAGGTATCAGGTCCGCCTTAAAAACACATTGTCACCCTACAAGTTTGCCCACCCAGCCTGTTCGCAGCATGTATTTTCGTGTTCCCTTCATATGCTCTGTAATTCGGAACTTCCTTCGAAAGCTGAGAGGTACAGTTCATTTTATATGGTACCGGGATCGTTCGCTCTGATTACATGTTCGCCCTGATTACATGTTCGCCCTAGGGTCATTCGCACTGAGTTTGTTTGCCCTGATAGTACGTTTGCCCTGGGTTTCGTTCGCCCTATATTCATTAATGATATGTATTACTACGAGATTACTCTGACGTCCGACGGCTGTTTTGCCAGACAAGCTGGGGCTATGGGACGTCAGAGCTTGTCCCATATCATAAACTGGATATTTGCCCACCCAAAATAGATGCGCTGCTTTGACGCTTCTGGAGCCGACTGGGGGCCTTGGAATTATATAAATCGGGCTTCAATCACTTCATTTTTCATTTATCTCTTCATTTATGTAAGTTTCACCTACCTGCCAACCTTTATTTTCTCATAATTAGACAGTTTTCACAGTGACCTGTCGATTTGAACATTTTGCCTTTCACAGAAACTTATATTTCCTAGTAACGTAATTACATACAGTTGAACAATTTGGTTTAATAAAACAAATTGCAATTTGGTCAAAATTTTGAATGAGTTGCAATTGGTGGATAGCAACACTAACAGTCAAGTCACTGTAATTGATTGGTTGATTCTTGGTTGCTTAATGTCCAGTGGCAAATATTTCATCCATTTTTAGGACGAGAACAACTTCAAGTTCACAATAAATACAATAGGTAGGTCTTCATTGGTCTTGTCATAATAGATGCCATTCTGGATAGTAGTTGGGGAAATTTGGACAGCCACTGGAAAATAAGGGTATATTGGATAGAAACTTTGCAACAGGCCATTTACATGATCTACAGACCCCTCAAAGAGTTATTGCAAGGGTGTGTGCAAAGAGCGTGGCACTCTCTTTACATGGGGCATCTGATGTGACATCCTCATTCTGACCAGACGTTAACATGAACTTGATTCATCCCACACAGCCTAACGAACACCCCACTTCAGCAAGCGATTAACTGTCAGTCGGGAGAAGACCAAGTGACCATATTTTTTTCTCCAGTCACCCTTGCAGGTCAATAGTATAAAAGGTGTATTAAAACACCTTATCACTATTCAAAAATCCGTACTGCTTGATCCACAAATCTGTTCTTCTTAAACTTTTGACTTCATACAACAATCACATTTCTGCTGTAAACTGGGTGACTGGGTCCATGGCCCAAGACTCCCTAAAGTCCTTTAAAACAGGATGTTTTTGCATTACCAACATACATGTAGTGGTAAGTTTTGAATTAAGAAATAAATGTAAGGAATAATATTGTGATTTATACTGCCTGCATTTAACATGTTCAATATGTTTAAAAATACCTTTTGGTAAATTATTTCAATTTTTAATCCAAATTAACTTTTTTTCAGAGATTGGTGTTGGGCTAGCTGGATTTGGAATTGCCTTTCTATTTCTAGGAATTATGTTTTTCTTTGACAGAGGATTACTTGCCATTGGAAATGTAAGTATTTGTAAAGCATGTATAGAGAGTATGGTACCTGCAAAAAAACTGTGTAAAAATATCTGAACAACTCATTTCATTGTTTACCTTGACAGATATTTGAATAAGGAAAGCCTAATTTTACCTGCAAACAGAAAATTATCTGTACATAAATTTAAAACAAAATTATTACAATGAATCTTTATTTACAAGAAATACCATGAATACATGAACTGGATACACAATATAACAGAAATCACAAAAAATGATCAACAGTGTAGTGGCGATATGAGATGTTCTAGCTATTTTCAAGTCAAACAGTACTATGAGTACCAACATCTGAAATTTCATTTATGGCCTTGTAAAATAAATTTGATGTTGAATATAAATGTTCATTTGTAATTTTTTATTATTTCTTTTCAGATTTTATTTATAGTTGGACTTTCTTTTGTGATAGGAATGGAAAGAACTGTGCGATTTTTCTTTCAAAAACATAAAATAAAAGCTACAAGTTTTTTTATTGGAGGAATATTTGTTGTATTATTAGGATTCCCAGTCATTGGGATGTGTGTAGAATTATATGGATTTTTCCTATTATTTAGGCAAGTATAATAATGTATAATTATCATGATTATGAATTATCGTTGATTGCTTGCTAGAGATGGTACTGCAAAGGTCAGTTAAGCAATACAGTTGAGATGACCGATGATAATCACTATTTTACCTATGACCACAATACTATGTGCACCCTTAGTTTCTAGTGATAAATTTTCATATCACTCAACGATGCTGAGAAAGGAAAGTTATCGCTCAGCTAGATCAAAGATTTCCTAAAATAGCAATAATACATTATAACGAAAAAAATAAAGGGTCATATACCATGTAATCAGTGTGCAAAGAAATAAGAATATTTGCTATGAGTGCCAATGAGAGACAACTCTCCATCCAAGTCACAATGTGTAAAGAGTAAACAATTATACATGTAGGTCAAAATACGGTCTTCAACATGGAGCCTTGTTTACAAAGAACAGCAAGCTATAAAGGGCGCCAAATGATAAGTGTAAAACATTCCAAACAGAAAAAGCAACCACGTATCCAGTGTGCACCTATATACAAAATGAGAAACGAGAAACACTTATGAACAACATCTACAATTGACAACCACTGAACAACAGGTTCCTGACTTAGGATAGGTGCAAAAAAATATCTATCATGTCTATTGGTTGTGTGCTCTTTTACAAAATTAAATATTGTAGTTACCATGATTACATGTAAACTGATAAAACATATTTGACTACAATGTGAATCAGGTTTATAAGAATCCCACAATTAATTTGCTTTGAGAAAATTTTGCTAACAAGATTCCAGAGATGATACATCATGCAATATGTCTTACCAAAAACACAAAGAAAATGAAAATATTGGGGTATTTAACATCATGAACATGTTTTAAGTCATCAACTATATATAGGTACTAATAGTGAACAATAATTCAAGATTGATTTGTTTGTTGTCAGATATGTTACTTTTGTATTTTTTTTTCTTTCAGTGGATTCTTCCCAGTAGTGATTAACTTTTTAAGAAGGGTACCAGTTATAGGAACAATTTTAAATTTACCTTATATTCGACAGGTAGGTTTTTTTTAATTGGAGACTTTCTCCTAGAATTGATAATCATGAAATATCTGTTTATTCAATCTAGAAATCAGGTTACCTTTTATCCTTACAACATTATTGTTAATAATAGAGTAAGTGGACTAAATGTCAAACAGAATTCTCACAACACAGAATAGACAATAAACATTTAGAGGTCACTATACAGCCTTCATCACCCAACAAGTACCCACACTCGTGACTATATTACAAATTATAAATCTACCTTTGTCTTGTACAAATTTTATGTATGTGAAAATGAATTCAAAACAGACAAGTACATTGCAAAAGCATGAAAAAAAATGCCTAGGAGAAATCAGTTACTGATAGCTTGTTCAATTAAAACAAAAATCATGCATGCAAGTCTAAAAGTGATTGCTCCAAAATTCAATTAAAACAAAAATCATGCATGCAAGTCTAAAAGTGATTGCTCCAAAAAGAAATGGTGTCAGATGAATTAAGAAATTAATAGACAAAAAATCCTTATTTAGATTAGGCATAGATGCAAATAAGCAGAGACTGAATAAGGACATACCATAAGCTTTAAAATCTTAAATATGTCAGATTCGCTTATTCTAATTTTAGTCAAATTTCACTTTTAATGCAACTAAGATTTTTGCTTGGTACATATATTGTGGTTTTATAATCTTGTTTCTATTTGCATAATGCATAAAAGAATATGTAGAGTAATATGCACCAAAAAAAACAGCAACCTAACAACACAACATGCACAATAACAATAATACTTTAAAAAAAAATTCATTGTATAAAACCTAGCTTGAGAATTTCCAACTTGGTAGTATATATAATTTTAAAAAAGCACTCCAGACCATGTCAAATACTCACAAACAACATTCCATGGGAAAAGAACTTAATTTTTTTTTATAAAACTAAAGAATAAACAAACGAAATCAACATTTATTTATAATACTTTGATGAATCTTTAAAGTTATTGGACATAGTACATATTCCTTTTTTTCACAAGTTACATCTTCTTGAAGTTGTCTTCTGAAAATATATCATGAAGGAAACTGTGGAAGAACTTCAAAAGACACCCATGCCAGGGCTCCAAACAAGTTTTCACACTTGTAATACCACATTTATATTATATTAATGGAGATCTATGGGGAACTGTTTCCCAAACCCCTTTCAATAAATGTCAGAATATCTCTTATAAGTGTTTATTGTTTGTTGATTGCAGGTTGCAGACAAACTTGGAGAGTCCAATTCAATGGTATAGTGAATTTTTGTTACTTAGTTAACAGTATTATCAGAAAGTGCCATTATCAAGAACAAATAAGATCAGCATAAAAATGAAGAAATTAACAAGAATGATCAAATTATGTAGAAAAAGATATTGTGATTGTTACCAAAGAATACAGATTTTGAATTCCAGCAAGACTTTGCGCCACCATAAGAAATGCACCCCTTGTTGACAGCTTATTAAATGTTGAAACTTTAATGCATGATGAAGAAAATATATCATTCTGTAGTCTAACATGTTTAATGGTGTAGCGTTTTGCATCTGTAACTAGTCTATTGTTGACCATTACACTAGACAAAAAGACTACTTTCATGTTTCATTGGAACAGAGATTGAACTCAGTTGATATATTTTAAAATTATATTCGTGATCATATTTGACATATAGAGTAGTTATTTTTTTATAATTTGGTGCTTTAAAATTGTTTCAAAAATGATCATGATGATTGAAAGTATGTGTATATTAAAATGTTGATGCAAACTATTCCTGATTCTACTCCTTAACTTGATATTGTATCAGAAGGAACACTTAAAATTCAATGCAGAATTAGCTACATAAAAAGGAAAAAGTACATGTATGTTGTTTGTGTTTGTATATACCACAAACATCAATGGTCACACCATAAAATCTTACCTTTTTAAAATTCATATATGAAAGTTGATTATTAAGCATGGAAATAATGTGTGGAAAAGAAGTTATACATTTTCATATTCTCAGTTTACTTAAACATATATTCATGATCACTCTCAGGAGCAGATCCAGCCATTTTAAAAAGGGAGGTTTCATCTATATGTCTCCATTCAAATGCATTGATTGTCAAAAAAAATAAGGGGGGGGGGGGGGGTGTCAACCCCTGGATCGTCCACCAACTCCTTTTGAGGCTGAGATACTTCAACACATGAAATTTGATTTTCAATGTATATGGTGTGCTTTAACACAATTAAATTTTTGGACTTGAGCACACTTTTTTTAGCCGGTTAAAAATAGATTTTTTAGCTGAAAACAAACGTTTTACTTGACAAATCAATGGTATATAAATTCTGTTAAAAATTTAATTTTTTACTTATTCATGAAATAATTCCTTCATGTCATGCTCTATGCTAATTTTAACATGGGTTGGCAATAAATTTGTCAAGCATTAGTGTTATTTATACTAGCAAAATATGTTTTTAATCATGTTAATTAATGCCATTGTTTTTAAAAGCATCTTCATAATTATAGTAATTAAGAGCAAATCATAGTGTTGGCAGCATTTAAATATTGTCCTTAGTATAAACATGATTTTTTCCCTTGGGAGTTTTTTTTGGAAAGGAAAATATTCTTGTAAAGTTCATTGTAGGGATTGGGTTTTGTGTTACAAAGCTACTTAAATTAACATGAATAGGTGTTTCCGAGTTTTGGACCACTATTTTTTCATGGTAAAATTTTTCTTAGATTCTTAAGGGAATTTGACAACACATTTATCTCTAAAACACACCAGCTGGTGGGATTTTTTAAACAAGAGAGAGACAAGAAACTTGTACATAATTTCTTTTCAAAATAGCTGAGGTATAGGCATTTAACAAAAATCATGGTAAGAGATATATATCTGTCTATATTTGTTCTTCTTTTAAAAATTTCTACAATATACTTATGAAATGACATTTTCACATATTTTTTTTAATTTGCTTTTTTCTTTGCATATAAGAAAATATGCACATAGCTTTGGTATAGGAATTCTAGAGTATAAGATGTATTATGTATTTAAAGCTAACAGGTCATTTATGGCTTTTTTTGGCATTTTAAGTGGAATCATGGGAAATTTTTCAAACTTCCATCACAGTACTTGTTAACCCATTTCTTTCATTATTTTGTGTAAATAAATGTGTCATTATTTATTTATTTATTCATTCATGCATCATTTAATTGTCAAAACACAGTGCAAATAAATGTTTATAAAGATACCAAAATATCCATTATAAAAAAGATGCCCTTTTATATTCTTTGTATTGGACGGCTAATTCCATAGCCTTATCAAGTTCAGAAGAAGATATATGGAGTAATATTTATTATTGTATAGCAATATAATATTTCCCACAGAAAGTAACCAAAAGTTAGCGTTCAATAAATTCCAATATTGCCAATATTGCACTAGTGCAATAAATCTTCCAAATTTATGACTTCATCAACGACAAAATCTTAGTTTAAACCAATTTTTACTTTAAAATATTATATTGCTATACAATAAAAGGGTTATTGCATGAATATTGGAAAAATTGTCCCTCTTAGAACATATATTGCACTCGCAAGCTCATGCAATATAAAATTCTACTCAGGACAATATTCCCTTTTATTGTATAGCAATATAATATTTCCCACAGAACGTAGCCAAAAGTTAGCGTGCAATAAATTCTAATATTGCACAAGTGCAATAAATCTTCAAATTCGTGACGTCATCAACGGTCAAATCTTAGTTTAAACCAATTTTTACTTTCAAATATTATATTGCTATACAATAAAAGGGTTATTGCATGAATATTGGGGAATATTGTCCCTTGTAGAATATATATTGCACTCGCAAGCTCGTGCAATATAAAATTCTACTCGGGACAATATTCCCCAATATTCATGCAATAACCCTATAATATTCATGCAATAACCCTATATTATTCTCTTAGTCTATTACTGATATTCCTTTTTGTCTTACTTGTTGCTTCTTCTGGAACATTGAGACGAAGCTATGTCTTTTTCAGCATAGACAGAAGCAACCTTTGTTAAAGTTTGTGATTAGGTCAGTTTAAGAGGAATGGCTAATGGCAAATCCATGATATTTAGTATGCAGTTGTGTTATATTTGGCATATCTCTTGAGATTACTTTACCCTGCCCCCTGTGTCATGTAATTTTCATGTAGATTATAATACTGTAAATTCAGAAATTATTGCTTGCATTTATAATTTTTGCCATACTGAGAAAAATCTTGTTAAACTCATAGAACAAATTTTAAAATGCAAGTTAAAATTATAACAATTAAATCCTTGTCGCATTATTTGCAAAAATAAAAACAATAATTTCTGAATTTACAGTATTTGATCCTGCCTCCTCTAAGTCTTGTCCATTGATTGTAAAGCTTTTGCATAATAAATAGGTTTGTGGTTAAAAATAGGTAAGAAGAGGATATCCTTCTGACAAGATTATAATATTTTGTATGCAGTACTGCATGTAGTTGTATTAGTATTGGCACATCTCATTTCAATAAAGATCATTTCACCATTCCCCTCATTATTTACTTAGAAATTTTGCTGAGTTGACATGTGAAAGTTTGTGATAAAGTCCATTCATCTGTATACTTATAAAAACAAGAAATATCTAGAAAACAGATATAATTTCATACTTTATACTTGACATGACCCCCAAGGGTGACTGGGGTATAGAAATATGATCACTTGGTCTTCTCCTGACCGGCAGTAAAACGCTTGCCGAAGTGGGGCGTCCATTTGGCTGTGCGGGATGTATCAAGTTCGCAGTCACGTCCGGTCAGAAGGGGGACGTTAAATTGATGCCTGGTGTAAAGAGAGTGCCACGCTCTTAGCACGTTAAGAACCCTTGCAACAACTCTTTTGAGGGGTCCGTAGGTGGCCTGTTGCAAGGCAAAATTTCTGTCCCTATCCAAGATACCCTCATTTTTCAGTGGCAGTCCAAATTTCCCCGACAATCATCCCAGATGGCCTCTATCGTATCAACCTACCTATTGTATTTATTGTGAACTTGTTCTCGTCCTGAATATGCATGAAATATTTGCCACTGGACTTTAAGCAATCAACAATCAATCAATCAATATACTTGACATGTTTATTAACCAACACCAGAGGTTGTGTCATAATGTTTGTACAACTTCCTAGGTCAAAGTTCAAGGTCAAAAACTTTGGTTCAGTTGACAACCCAATATCCTATAGAAAAAAATGTGTCTGTTATGATTAAAAAGTTTACACTTGACATGTATATTAACCAACACCAGAGGGATTTTCTTAATGATTGTACACATTCTAAGGTCAAAGGTCATAACCTTTGGTTTCAGTTGACAACCCCATGTCCTATGGAAAAGATACATTTTTGTAACCACACAATATTCACAGCATGGCCCACAGAGATGGCTCCCATCTCAATGATGTCCAGAATCTTCTCTTCAACCATTGATTGTAGCCAAATCATTCTTTGCAATCTTTTCAAATGGTATATAATGGTTGCTATGATAGAAAATCATATCATTGTTCCCATTTTGTACAAATCAGAGTATAAGTGTTGTAAAGATGCAGGTCTTCTTGGTTGTTATTTGTGAATTTTAAAAAGTAGTTTCGCCACAATGGAATACCCTGGGGATCACCTTAAAGAATAATTATTTTGCCCATTTTTTTTACCATTGATGACAATTTATAATATATTTCTCTATTTTCAGAGGGATGCAGAACCTTAACCAATGTGTTGCTTTCAACCTGTCGGGATTTTTGCAATAAATACATTTTTAAAATACCATCTTTTTTCTTTACTGAATAACATACATCTTATCATTTATGCTCTTTGTTATTTATATTTAAACTTATATCTGTCAAACACTTTAAATTTCAAATATAATTAATATTAATTCTTGATAATGACTGAGAACATGTATCTACATTTCCCTGTAGTTTTCGCGTCCTTGTCCTCTGGTCTTTTGCGGTTATTGTCTCAATGACATTTTCAATTTTACCACGTCCTTGTTTTTATTTTGGTAAATGAGCAAAACCATTGGCTCTTTCCATACAAACTGTCAGATCAAGACCGATGTGTGGTGCATTCGAAATTAGTAGAAAAGGTTACAGGCGTATCCAGGAGGGCCCTGTCCACCCTTTTGTGGGGGAAAATTTGGTTGATTACATAGAGAATCACAGAAGCATGACTGGAGTGGTAACCCCTTCTCCATTTTAGGTCAGAGGGAAATAAACCAATAAATCACAAGCCAATATTTTTATGCCCAACCTACGATAGTAGAGGGGCATTCTGTTTTCTGGTCTGTGCGTTCGTCCGTCTGTTCGTCTACCGTTCGTTTGTTCGTCCGTCTGTCCCGCTTCAGGTTAAAGTTTTTGTCAAGGTAGTTTTTGATGAAGTAGAAGTCCAATCAACTTGAAACTTAGTATAAGATCATTCTAATTTTAATGCCAAATTAGAGAATTTATTCCAATTTCACGGTCCACTAAACATAGAAAATGATAGTGCGAGTGGGGCATCCGTGTACTGTGGACACATTCTTGTTAACCTCTGTTTGCTGTTACATGTAATAGAATTAGATTAGATACGGACATGTAGCATATCATTAACGATAGTACAAGTCTTGTATATGTTATCTCGCATTGACATACAACATATATATATTATTCGATATTCAGTATGGTTTTAGAAAATCGAAGTCGTATGAAACACAAGTTGTATATAAGTTTGTGTCTTGCTTGTGCCATATGGATAAAAATTTGGCGTAACTAAATCGTATAAAAGGAAGATGTGGTATGATTGCAAATAAGACAACTCTCCACAAAAGACCAAATGACACAAAAATTAACAACTCTAAGTCACCGTACGGCCTTCAACAATGAACAAAACCCATACCGCATAGTCCGCTATAAAAATGACAAATGTGAAACAATCCAATGCGAAAAACTAACGGTCTTATTTATAATGTACAAAAAAATGAATGAAAAAAAACAAATGGTAACATACCAACGACAACCACTGAATAACAGTCTCCTGATGATGGAACAGGCAAATGCATACATAATGTGGCGGGGTTAAACAAGTAAGCAAGATCCCAAACCTCCCCCTAACCTGGGACAGTGGTGTAACAGTACAAAGTAAGGACTAAAATAAAAATCAGTTGGAAAAGGCTTAATTCATCAGATGGATACAAATAGAAATAAGACACAGAATACACGTGGCATGCATGTTTATCTGTAAAAAGCTTTATATTTCTAAAGGTAGGAAACCCTGGGTGCTTCAAATCGTGTATTCAGATGCCGTATGTAAAATAGTTTCCATCTGTCCTATGTCCATGGTCATTGAATTAAATTTCATGGTTCAGTAGCCGTTTTCTACTTAGTCATGTGAATTACTCAGTATGATTGATTAAATCTCTGCAATATCTAAATGTTCGTCAGACAGGTTTCATCTTTCTTTATCAGTAATCAAGGTTAAGGTTTGACCTCATTTTCATGGTAACAGGTTCTGTCCATTTTCAGATACTATAGATATAGTTAAAAGCAATTGGTCAACTATATTTTGTGTATGGAATGATTGTAAGATAAACATATCTAGTAGAGTTCATCTGACCGTGGCCTCATTTTAATGGTTCACAAGTCAATATGACGTTTTCACGGTTATATTTGTTGTTTTCAGATACAATTCTCAATATATGCCATCTGTATTTGGTGTATGGTGGACATATTGTCTTAATATAGGATTTATTATTCAATGCATATGCTGAATTACGGTCTGTTTCTCCGGACATATATGTGTATATGTCTCTGGTTTATCGTATACCTTTTTAAAAGAAATTGCAAAATTGCATTTGGTGAATGATTTGGAATCTAATATTCATGATTTATTATTTTAAAGGAGTGCAACATTATAGTTACACTGAAACTCACTTTAATCATAATGGAGTTTTTTGAGGAGTTCCACAAAGTTTCGCATGGTCATCTCCTTTATAAGCTTCTATGGCATACACAATGACACACTTAATCTTCCTTCTCTGTTACATCCCCAAAGAACACTATGGCATACACAATGACACACTTAATCTTCCTTCTCTGGACTGGTGCACTCCAAAGAACAGTATTAGGACCAATACTATGGCATACACAATGACACACTTAATCTTCCTTCTCTGGTGCACCCCAAAGAACAGTAGTAGGACCAATACTATGGCATACACAATGCCACACTTGATCTTCCTTCTCTGGTGCACCCCAAAGAACAGTATTAGGACCAATACTATGGCATACACAATGACACTTAATCTTCCTTCTCTGGTGCACCCCAAGAACAGTATTAGGACCAATACTAGGTAGAATGATGCAAAATCTTAATCTTCCTTCTCTGGTGCACCCCAAAGAACAGTATTCGGACCAATACTATGGCATACACAATGACACTCTTAATCTTCCTTCTCTGGTGCACCCCAAAGAACAGTATTAGGACCAATACTATGGGATACACAATGACACACTTAATCTTCCTTCTCTGTTACACCCCAAAGAACACTATGGCATACACAATGACACACTTAATCTTCCGTCTCTGGTGCACCCCAAAGAAGTATCCGGACCAATAATACGGCATACACAATGACACACTTAATCTTCCTTCTCTGGTGCACCCCAAAGAACAGTATTAGGACCAATACTATGGCATACACAATGACACACTTAATCTTCCTTCTCTGTTACACTCCAAAGAACACTATGGCATACACAATGACACACTTAATCTTCCTTCTCTGTTTCACCCCAAAGAACACTATGGCATACACAATGACACACTTAATCTTCCTTCTCTGGTGCACCCAAAGAACAGTATTAGGACCAATACTATGGCATACACAATGACACACTTAATCTTCCTTCTCTGGTGCACCCCAAAGAACAGTATTAGGACCAATACTATGGCATACACAATGACACACTTAATCTTCCTTCTCTGTTACACCCCAAAGAACAGTATTAGGACCAATACTATGGCATACACAATGACATACTTAATCTTCCTTCTCTGGTGCACCCCAAAGAACAGTATTAGGACCAATACTATGGCATACACAATGACACACTTAATCTTCCTTCTCTGGTGCACCCAAAAGAACAGTATTAGGACCAATACTATGGCATACACAATGACACACTTAATCTTCCTTCTCTGGTGCACCCCAAAGAACAGTATTCGGACTAATACTATGGCATACACAATGACACAAGTAATCTTCCTTCTCTGTTACACTCCAAAGAACACTATGGCATACACAATGACACACTAAATCTTCCTTCTCTGGTGCACCCCAAAGAACAGTATTAGGACCAATACTATGGCATACACAATGACACACTTAATCTTCCTTCTCTGGTGCACCCCAAAGAACAGTATTAGAACCAATACTATGGCATACACAATGACACACTTAATCTTCCTTCTCTGGTGCACCCCAAAGAACAGTATTAGGACCAATACTATGGAATACACGATGACACACTTAATCTTCCTTCTCTTGTGCACCCCAAAGAACAGTATTAGGACCAATAATATGGCATACACAATGACAAACGTAATCTTCCTTCTCTGGTGCACCCCAATTGCAAAGAACAGTATTAGGACCAATACTATGGCATACACAATGACACACTTAATCTTCCTTCTCTGGTGCACCCCAAAGACAATATTAGGACCAATACTATGGCATACACAATGACACACTTAATCTTCCTTCTCTGGTGCACCCCCAAAGAACAGTATTAGGACCAATACTATGGCATACACGATGACACACTTAATCTTCCTTCTCTGGTGCACCCCAAAGAACAGTATTAAAACCAATACTATGGCATACATAATGACACACGTAATCTTCCTTCTCTGGGGCACCCCAAAGAAAAGTATCAGGACCAATATTATGGCATACATAATGACACACTTAATCTTCCTTCTCTGGGGCACCCCAAAGAACAGTATTAGGACCAATACTATGGCATACACAATAACACACGTAATCTTCCTTCTCTGGGGCACCCCAAAGAACAGTATTAGGACCAATACTATGGCATACACAATGACACACTTAATCTTCCTTCTCTGGTGCACCCCAAAGAACAGTATTAGGACCAATATATGGGAAACACAATGACACACTTAATCTTCCTTCTTTGGTGCACTCCAAAGAATAGTAGTAGGACCAATACTATGGGATACACAATGACACACTTAATCTTCCTTCTCTGGTGCACCCAAAGAACAGTATTAGGACCAAAATTATGGCATACACAATGACACACTTAATCTTCCTTCTCTGGTGCACCCCAAAGAACAGTATTAGGACCAATATTATGGCATACACAATGACACACGTAATCTTCCTTCTCTGGGGCACCCCAAAGAACAGTTTTAGGACCAATACTATGGCATACACAATGACACACTTAATCTTCCTTCTCTGGTGCACCCCCAAAGAACAGTAGTAGGACCAATATATGGCATACACAATGACACACTTAATCTTCCTTCTCTGTTGCACCCCAAAGAACAGTATTAGGACCAATACTATGGCATACACAATGACACACTTAATCTTCCTTCTCTGGTGCACCCCAAAGAACAGTAGTAGGACCAACACTATGGCATACACAATGACACACTTAATCTTCCTTCTCTGGTGCACCCCAAAGAACAGTATTAGGACCAATACTATGGCATACACAATGACACACTTAATCTTCCTTCTCTGGTGCACCCCAAAGAACAGTCTTAGGACCAATACTATGGCATACACAATGACACACTTAATCTCCCTTCTCTGGTGCACCCCAAAGAACAGTATTAGGACCAATACTGTTTCTTACATGTGTCTATAAAAATGACCTCCCAGAATTTTACGACTCAAAAATCTTAGACATTCTAAAAATGGCAGATGACAGCATATTTTTTTATTTTTTCAGAGAAACATTATTCTGACTATGAAAGGGAGCAAATGAATCATACCATATTTTCTTTTTTATAGTTGCTACTTTTGTTACGAATAAATTGTTTGAACATGCATGACCTTTACAAAAACTTATTTAGAAGGGAGCTCCATGCATGACATGTATAGCTAGTAACAATACAGTTGTAAGGTTGTTTAAGATGACATTTTTTTCAGAAATAATAGACTCACTCATAGGGTCTTTGCATCAGAAATAAACACATTATTCTAAAAGTACGTGTAGTTTTTGGCATGATACATACTAAGCCTATTGATGTTCTTCTTGTATATCTTATGATCATGATGATTGTTTGATTGTAAAGGGAGGGATTGTGCATGATTTTCATATGATCATGAAGATAAAGACATAATCTATCAATCAGTTTAATTGAGGTGAAGCTGGCATGTAAGTTAACTGCTAGTAGTTCCTTTTTCATTTATGTATCATCATTTTGATTAGGTTTTTTTCTGTTTACTATTCTGACATTGGAGTCAGACTTCTTTTAAACTTAGTTTGTTTGTTTATTCTACATTTGGTAAAATGTATAGGGGGAGGATTGAGATCTCACAAAACATGTTTAACACCTCCACATATACATGTACGTGCCTGTCCCAATGCAGCAGCCTCTGGCCTTTGTAAGAATGGTATAGGTTTTTTTTATAATTGAGGTTCATTCATATGTTTAATAGTTCAGTGTGACGTCTACCTCTGCTGATCCAGTACACATCAGGTGCTGAAATAGCTGGATATTTTGCTATGTTGAAGACCCTTAGGCTGTTTTTGTGCTTTTTGGTCAGATAGATGTCTCTTTGACACATTTCCTGTTTCCCTTCTCAATTTCATGTAAAATGTTTAATACATGTAAAGACAATTCTAACAGTTCATCGAACATGTTGAAAACTTGATAATTTAACTGTCAGATATCAATTTTGTTAAAAAACTGAGTTGGACAATAAAAAATAATATACAATTTCATGTGTAACTAATCTATTTATGGATAAAGTAACACTCAATCAACATTCATATATCTAATTCGACTAGTGTAAAAATCTATGATTTACATGTAGATAATACATTTTTATTTGACAAAAATTGACCTGTCACAAAAACAATGTTATCAAACTGATATTAATTTTCTTGAATGTCTCTGTAAAATTCCCCTTCAATACGAGTACATAAGTCTACTAAATTCCTGTATTTTTGAATGATTCCTGTCAGTTTTGAATCTGGCAACCGAACAGTAATGAGATTATACAAATGTCCAAACACCAAAGCATCCAATTCTGTGGGCTTTTCACCAAAGAAATAAGTGTTCTTAGCTAGGCGATCAGACAGAGCCTGAAGACATGACTTTATTTCATCAAGAACATTTTCTTTTGTCTTATCAATCCAACCACATGCATTCAATCTTGATTTCACCTCCATTTGTCTTTTCCATGGTAAAATCCAACTCAAAGGCCATGGGTGTACTGATCCATATCTTGGTCTTGTGGTTGAAGCAAATATATCTTTGTCTATCCATGACAAATAGAGTTCTGCGTTGTAAAGTACTGTATGGACCATAGTAATGTATGCTGTCATTTCTGATCGTTCGGTCTCATCCAAATGCGCACTTACTGACAACCCTCTCATATTTACATTTGCCACAATTGGGTCGAATTCTGCAACCAGAAACGCCCCCATCTTCAAGAATGGAACCCTTCCTGATGGGGACATTTCCTCTGCATTTGTTTTCAGTTGAAGATCAAACTTCAGGCCACTCATGCTCAGAAATGTACGCACTGCTAGACAATTGGAGTAATCGGGCAGAGTAACTTGTTCGACCTGATATGGCTGAAAAAAGGCTACATCCTCAGGCCACTTTTCCGTCGCTCCAATATTTAAATGCATAACATCTCCAACTAATGATGCCATGATAGTAAGTAACTTGTAGCAAAATCGGATTTTTCAGGGGAAATCATAGAGAGGGGAGCCTAACTCGCTTCAGATGATAATCAGACAATGGCGGCTTTATTTCGGAAATATCTAGATTTTACATAACAAATAAGAATACAGTCCGAACATACCGATAAATTATCCTGCTAGTTCGATTGGCTTAAAGTTTTTTTGTGTTTTTATTTTGATAAGACAGTGACCGGTTATTTGGGGTCTTCTTCTACACTCCCAAAATATGATAACAAACACGTCTTAGCACATCAATGTACTCAATCAAAGTGTTTTCTACGTGTATTATAAAAACTATAGAAAGGGGGGGGGGGGGGGGGAAATACTTTAAAAAATAAATTAAATTTGTTTTATTCGTTTAAATTAGTCTACTGATATACAAATTTCATTAATCGAGTAAAAGTATTAAAAATGAATTTATATTTCAGCAAGAAATTTACATAAAATGTTTTTTTTTAAACCAGTTTAATTCTGTAACAAATCCAGTACGCATTTTTCACCGGCGGAAAAACTATCGGTGCTTTCACTTGCATAATTTTGATTTTGGATATCATGTATAACACTTGCGGTATCCTCGTGTAAGCATTGATTTGCTTAAACTGAGTTACAATTTTTAAAGATTTGTAAATAACAAAAATATCAATGACTTGCTTTAACTATTATAGATATCAAATTGATTATAATACTGCATAGGAAAGCCTCAGTTGAACTTGAAAAGGATCCCCCGCATCCACAAATAAAAACTGACCAAAGATCGAAATCAATGTGATTTGGTGTAAGTCATCCAAATATGTTGGATACTAAAAAGAGACTCCGTGAAGTGGTATTATAATATATAATTATATATAAGGCTCCTCTGCATGACAGTGTAATCAAATTATAGCCTCAGATAACAGGGCGGATCCAGGATTTCAGATAAGGGGGGGGGGGGGGGGGCAATGTTTATATTCGCCGATCGGAGCGAGGCAAACACTTTTGAGGTTATTTTTTTTTTTAAATATTCTTCTAAAGGGGTGCAATGTAGGTATTTCGAACTATTGTGAGGTACAGTCAGCAAGAAAATTAAAGTTTCAAGTAGAAACCATCTAAATCCAACCTGACAACAATCTACAATCACTAGTATCATGGACGGACAGATGTAAAACAATAGATGTTCCTGTTCGGCGAAAAAACTCTCAGTTATGATGACAAGGTCTCTTACAAACTTGAAAAAATCTTCAACAAACTCCTAACAACAATAACTTACGCACTACATGTAAGAGATTCATTCTGCATATCTATGATAGAGTTTATAAAGCTGAAACCCAAAACAGAAGGTGAAGATCATGCGAACATTTTATTTTGATTCTGTGCTCCTATGCAAACTGAGTGTGCAGACCAATCTACACTGAAGACACCAGCACTTCAAAAATAATCAATATATCAATATCAGGTCATAAATATCCTTGAAAGACATTGGTGCTGGTAATTGTGATAAACAGAAACATCACAAAAATACGAAGCCCTTGTTTGCAGATCGTCAATGTGTCTTAGCCATTCAACATGGTTTAAATTATGTGAAATGAAACCGGTTCAGTTAAGAATTACTTTAACACTCCATAACACCATCATCGACAAACTTGGTTAGGACGATGGAAATGTAAAGAGTTGACAGATAGACGGGTGGATCGACGGAAGCAAAGTGAGACAAGACAGATCACATCAGCTCACATGACCAATACTAGATACTAGTATTAGATTTCGCAAAACGAAAATTTCCACTTTTCGCCTTGATTTCCAATTGTCCTTTCATTATATATTTTAATATTAAGTCGTGCCAGACTTTATATATACATTTACTGTGTTCGCCACAAACCACTAAAATCAGAATGAGATACATTTACAAAGTTATTTTTATTTTGTGGGGATACGGCCATTTACGGTATACATAATTCGGCACTTCGATTATCAAAGAAATTGATTATAAAAAAGGCAAATACAATGTAACAATTGTTTGTACTTTAACTGCTAAAACATTTTTTTTCATTTTTCAGTCAGACACATTCCTTTGAAGTATATAATATTTATAGAACTTGAATAAATTGTAGGTCAGTTGATTCTGTTACTTAGTTACTTTAATAGTATAGAAAGTCCCTGGTTAAACTGACTGTTTTATATACTTTGAATGTTAAGAAGGAATGGTCTCTTCTGATACTGAAACAGGTTGAAGACAACCCATACTTTGCAAATTTGAGGGGGGGGGGGGGCGGACGCCAGCCACGCCCCCGCCTAAATCCGCCTTGGATAATAGCCAGCTCTATCTACAATATTATTAAATCGAAACTTCTATTTTATTCTTACATTACCACTTTCTGTTCTTTTCAAATCAATATTATGTTAATAAAATAAAATCTAAATATAAATAATGCGAGTATACAGAAGTTGGATATAATAGAAATCAGTGGCAGATCCAGAAATATATATATAGTTTTTATGCAAGTTGCAAGTATGAACCGTAAGCTGTAGTCAGCAATGTATCCATAAATCGTATGTCCACAATATTTGGAATGCAGTTGTCAGAAGCTGGATAAAACTTGGTAGTTAGGGTGCTCGCACCCCTCTCATTAAGCTTCATTTAGGGTCAGTCAAGATTTTTGCAGGTTTCACAAATAAATTCGTCTAGCTTTGGGACCAGCTTCATTTAGGGTTAGTCAAGATTTTTGCAGGTTTCACTCATAAATTCGTCTAGCTTTGGGACCCCTCCACAAACCACTTTTACAAATTCTATATATGCATCGGGTTGTATTAACTGAAGCACATCTTATACTTAAAGTCATGGAGTTTTTTTTAGACCAGCCCATGTTCAGGGTTTATTGACCAGAGACCTTTTGCATGCAGGGACACAATTTATGAGTCATTTTTCAGTAGATGCATTTGGTCTCTGGTTGAGAGTTGTCTTTTTCAATCATTAGCAATCTTACCACATATTTTCATTTTTATAAGGGTGACATTTCTGTGTGTCAACTGTTTGTTCTTCAATGTTAAGCTGTTACACAGTCACAAGTTACAGGAGAATTTGCATGTACAGTATGTGCAAGCCAACCACATTCTCATTCTGTATGACTTTGTTCTAAGTAAGTAGTTTGAAACTCTGTTTGCTTTTGGTCATATTGAGTTTTATTTGTTTGACACTTGCATTTTTATGCCCCACCTACGATAGTTGCGGTGCATTATGTTTTCTGGTATGTGCGTCCGTTCGTCTGTCCCGCTTCAGGTTAAAGTTTTTGGTCAAGGTAGTATTTGATGAAGTTGAAGTCCAATCAACTTCAAAATTAATACACATGTTTCCTATGATATGATCTTTCTAATTTTAATGCCAAATTAGAGTTTTTATCCCAATGTCATGGTCCACTGAACATAGAAAATGATAGAACGAGTGGGGCATTCGTGTACTGAGGACACATTCTTGTTAGATGTGATGGGATCCTGATTATACACCAACAAACAACACTATCTTTAAAGACACCATAATGATCAATGTGACAGGGATATCTACATACATACGGTATCATCCTATAGCAAAGAGTCTAGGACTATGTATCTAATTCTTAAAAGTCAAACAAAAAAAACAACAAGAACTGTCAGAACTAGATACATAGACCAATATCTCAGGACCACATAATTGAATAAGATTACCAAAGATTTCAAATAATTTGGAAACGGGGTTAAATAAATATAGGTCTAATTGGAGCTTGGTAATATAGCTGTATATAGCTACTAAAAAAATTGAATAGAAAAAGAAAATTAAGTGTCTTTATTTACATTTTTATCTCTCAATCAAACAATGAATATTTTTGTTGTTGTGGTAAAAGTGGAACATCTTTCTAAAACACACTGTTTTTTTTTTTATTTCACTCTTAAGAACAAATTCTGCTTCAAATTAATCAATATGTAGATCACAATTATAACCTTCATCTTCACCAATTCTGCATTCTAACCTGAAATTATAATGTTATACATGAAGCAAAAAGCAAATCTATTTTAAAGAAAAAAATAACAATATGCAATTTAAAAGAACAATTTAAATGTGAACTATATATAAATGTCTAAAGACAATAACACTTCTCATTTTATTGCAGATATAAAAAACAAGAGGCTCTCAAGAGCCTGAATCGCTCACCTTAATTTTTTTGGTTAAATCTCTCATCAATGATTATTTTGGGTTTTCAATTTATTTAAATGTTCAGTTGATCTGTATCTATAATAGTATTCAAGATAATAACCAAAAACTGCAAAATTTCTTTAAAATCATCAATTCAGGGGCATTATACCTGAAAAACCAGTTACCCAATTCGTCTGAAAATTACAGGACAGGTAGACCTTGAGCTAATAAATACTTTAACATATTGTCTTATTTGCTCTAAATGCTGGAGTTTTTGAGATATAAGCCAAAAACTGCATTTTACCCTGTGATCTATTTTTAGCCATGACGGCCATGTTTTTTGACGAAATAGAAAATAAAGCACAAACTTTATTTTATACACCCTACTGATCATTCAGTTGAAGTTTGGTTGAATTTAGTTGAGTAGTTTTAGAGGAGAAGATTTTTTAAAGTTAGCAAATATGATGAACAAATTGTGAAAAATTGTCATTAAAGGACAATAACCCCTTAAGGGGTCAATTGACAATTTTGGTCATATTAACTTATTTGTAGATCTTACTTTGCTGATCATTTTTGCTGTTTACAGTTTATCTTTATCTATAATAATATTCAAGATAATGACCAAAAACTGCAAAATTTCCTTAAAATTACCAATTAAGTGGCAGCAACCCAACAATTGGTTGTTTGATTCATCTGAAAATTTCAGGGCTGATAGATATTGACCTAATGAACATTTTTACCACATGTCAGATTTGCTCTAAATGCTTTTGTTTTTGAGATATAAGACAAAAACTGCATTTGACCCCTATGTTCTATTTCAAGTAACGGCGGCCATGTTTTTTGACGGATCATAAATCAAAGCACACACTTTGTGCAGGATAATCTAAGGAACAATCATGCTAAGTTTTAACCAAATCCATTCAGTAGTTTGGAGAAGATTTTTTAAAGTTAGCAAATATGATGAACAAATTGTGAAAAATTGTCATTAAAGGACAATAACCCCTTAAGGGGTCAATTGACAATTTTGGTCATATAAACTTATTTGTAGATCTTACTTTGCTGATCATTTTTGCTGTTTACAGTTTATCTTAATCTATAATAATATTCAAGATAATGACCAAAAACAGCAAAATTTCCTTAAAATTACCAATTAAGTGCCAGCAACCCAACAATGGTTTGTTTGATTCATCTGAAAATTTCAGGGCTGATAGATCTTGACCTAATGAACATTTTTACCAAAGTCAGATTTGCTCTAAATGCTTTCGTTTTTGAGATATAAGCCAAAAACTGCATTTTACCCCTATGTTCTATTTTAAGTAACGGCGGCCATGTTTTTTGACGGATCAAAAATCGAAGCGCACATTTTGTGCAGGATATACTAAGGAACAATCATGCTAAGTTTCATTCAAATCCATTCAGTAGTTTCAGAGGAGAAGATGTTTGAAAAATTGTTAACGACGACAGACGACGACGGACGCCAAGTGATGAGAAAAGCTCACATGGCCTTTTAGGCCAGGTGAGCTAAAAAAGTTTAAAACAAAACCCTTAAATTTTTCTAAGCTTTATCAAATTATCATAAATACATAAATTTTACAAAATCATTTCAATCTAAAAAATTAAATTGAAATAATCGATGATGTTCTTAAAAAGTGGCAGGGTGTCCTGTCGCCTTTGACCAAAAAAAATGAAGAACTATTTGAGTATAACTTTAATATCTTACCTTCTGTCTTTCATTTTGTACATGTAGTTTATGAAAAGTAATTTGTTACATCACAACAACATGTACAAGTTATCAAAGAATCAAAGAACTACAGCAGTGTTTTCATAGTCTGTAGGACAAATTGGAAAACCAGCTAGGATGTTGTGTCTAGTATTTCCACTGACTGAAATTATACGAAGACAAAATATGAATATGGACATGACTATAAAGTACTGGATCAATTAAAGAATAAATAAATATCATAGTGTAGGGTAGCTAAAGGACCCATACTTGAGTGAAATAACTTCACCAATCTGACATGGATATATAATTGTTTTGCAACATGATGAATACAGATATAGGTGAAAATGTAACCTTTTCCTATATTGTTTGGGTGTCCTGTCAATATTAATGCTCTGCAATAAAAAAGTGGAATACCAATGTGTAAAAAGAGATTGAAAAAACAGCTTGTAACACCAAGAAGGATGAGAGACGAAGAAATTATTGTAACTTTAATGATGTAATCATATATTTCTGATAGTTTTCCAGACCTATCCACATATATTTTTCAAGCTTGAAAAGATGACCTTCATGTATTCCAGCAGCATATTTCACCTTCTGTATAGGTAGTGCCCCCCCCCCCTTTTGAGAGTAATTGTTCTAAATTGTGTCCTCCCTAGTCCAATGAAATGAAACTGAGCAAAATCTGATACTTGTTTGAATTCAAATTATTATACATATAATATAAATGTGTGTGTATTAAAAATATATACAGATAAATAAGAAGAAAAGGATGGCACATATGATTGATTGTCAATGAGACAACTCTCTGTCAAAGTACATGTAACAATTAATGTATTGAATTGAGCAATTAAAGTTTAAATTACAGATATATTGAAATATTCATACCATACAATGCCTACACGTTTTCAATGATACATCATGTGTGTTTAAGTACACAAACAACCGGTTATAGTCGCTCATTTGCATAACAATGAAGCGGCATAACATGTGCGTCAAAATGCATAATTTGCATTCGATTTGCAATGTTGTTGCCATATAAACATTCAAAAACATATTAAACTTTTATCGGACCTTTAATTTAAAGAAATTTCTTATCCAAAAACGAACAATTGTCAAAAATTCATAAAACCAAGACTTGGTTTTATCAGACATGTGTTTTCGCAACATTCTTGGCAATCCTGAACTTTTTCTCAATAACCATAATAATTTTGTTTATAAAAATATGATAACTTCAAAATTTTTAACTCACAGTACAATATACACTAATCCAATGCAAAATTGGTTTGCTCGATTTTCTTAATTCAACATTTCAAATTGACGACCTACCTCTCTGAGTATGTCCAGTTTTATCCAATATGGCGCCTATCCGGAAGTTAGGAAGGAGGTATATAATATACAAGGTTATAGATATTGTAACCCGGACTGTAACCTTGTATTTGTGCGCATGCGCGACCGGTACTGGGCGGATCCGGTAATTTCTACTTTCACTTTTTGAAAAAAAATCTTCTATGTGGAGATAGATTTGTACGCTTTTATTTACATTTATCTGCGAAAGAAAATACACGTCGTACTCTGTTGTTGAAGTGGCTCTCTTCCCAGTACTTCAGAGCACACATAACGTCTAAAACGTAAAAAAAACATGTGAAAGTTATGCAAAATAATGCATTGTAGCAATGAAAACATACATGATCAACTTTAAATGCAAAATAACATTTAAAACTAGGAAAGGAGGCTAACCCCCCCTTCTTTTCCTTTTCCAACTAAAAAATGTGATTTGGTTCAAAAGAGTCCGACAATAAATTCTTTTTATGTGTATTTATCATGTCAGTGTGCATAGGAGGTGACCAAATGATTTCTTGCGAGAAACTGAAAGTCTTAAAAATATTGTTATGGATCGTGCATGTATGAGGGGGGATAGGGCCTTTATCAGGACTCCAGGATCTGGTGTTTTTAGGCTCAGGGTTTCGGGATCTATTAAGAGATACAGGAATTCTTTTTTTGAATTACTAGTACTGGATGTCCGAATTTAAATTTATTTAAATTCGGGATTTCATGTTTAAGGGATCAGGACCCCTCCTACCCCTGGTCATGTATGAGGGTGATACTTGTAATCCCTGGGAAATCGGGAAATCACAAATAACCGTTAAAAAAAATTGGCAAATGACGTTTATAACAGTAATTTTTGGTGCATGACTATAAAAAAGTACACATTCCTTTAGGTGATATCAAAATCAATTAATTTTGACACTGTCAAGAGTGGATAAATATCGTATTGCAAAAGATTATGTGGTGAAATCTGTTTCTCTGTCTTCATGTCGTCACAATGGGAAATTCAAATAATAGCCTAGATAGATAGATTTGTGTTAGGACTTGAAACTTGAAACCTATATGGTGAAAAATGTAACAAATCTTGTAAAACGAGAGTGGTTTGATGTTGATGGTAATTTTTCATACATCTTATCAGGGGCGAATCCAGCCATTTAAAAAAGGGGGGGGTCCAACTATAAGTCACCATTCCAATGCATTGATCGTTAAAAAAAGGGGGGTTCCAACCCCCCTGAACCCACCCCTGGATCCGCCACTGCACCTTATCACTATGTGTCCACCATAACTGGATATCACACAGGTTGTAGTAAAATTTTGAGGTAAAAAAAAAACTGAAGCCACAAAGGAAAAATGATTGTCATGATTGTTGTATTCGTCATAAGTTCTATGCAGTCGGGTCAGCCAGGATTACCAATAATTAAGGTGTATTCAATATGATAGATAATTGCTATATATCTAGGACCTCACTTGATTTATCTCTTCTGTCACTTTATGATATTGATCGAGGGTGATGCGGCATGTGATACGGATTTTGCCATGTTATATACGCTTTATCATATATTTCACCAGACTTTATATATATGTCACCATACTTTATATATCTGTCACCACACTTTATATATATACATATTTATGTCACCAGACTTTATATATCTGTCACCACACTTTATATATATATGTCACCAGACTTTATATATCTGTCACCACACTTTTTATATCTGTCACCACATTTTATATATCCTTCACCACACTTCATATATCTGTCACCAGACTTTATATATTTGTCACCATAATATCTGTCACCACACTTTATATATCTGTCACCACACTTTATATATATATGTCACCAGACTCCGTCACAACACTTTATATATCTGTCACCACCCTTAATATATATCTGTCACCACACTTAATATATATCTGTCACCACACTTTATATTCTGTCACCACACTTTATATATCTATCACCAGACATTATACATCTGTCACCACACTTTGTATATCTGTCATTACACTTGACATATCCATAACCACACTTTATATATCTATCACTACTTTATATATCTGTCACCACACTTTATATTCTGCCACCACACTATATATATCTGCCACCACACTTTATATATCTGTCACTGAACTTTCTATATCTGTCACCACACTTTATATATCTGTCACCAAACTTTATATATCAGTCGTCACACTTTATATATCTGTCACCATACTTTATATATCTGTCACCACATTTTATATATCTGTCACCACTCTTTGTATATCTATCACCATACTTTATATATCTGTCATTACACTTGACATATCCATCACCACAATTTATATATCTATCACCACTTTATATATCTGTCACAAAACTTTATATATCTATCACCACACTTTATATATCTATCACCATACTTTATATATCTGTCACCACACTTTATATATCAATCAGCACACTTTATATATCTGTTACCACACTTTTTACATCAATCAGCACACTTTATATATCTGTCACCACACTTTATATATCTATCACCATACTTTATATATCTTTCACCACACTTCATATATCTGTCACTACACTTTATATATCTATCACCATACTTTATATATCTTTCACCACACTTTATATATCTGCCACCACACTTTATATATCCATCATGTCACTGTATATCTATCAACCCACTTTATATATCTGTCACCACACTTTATATATCTGTCACAACACACAATATATCTGTCACCAGACTTTATATATCTATCACCATACTTTATATATCTTTCACCACACTTTATATATCTGTCACCACACTTTATATATCTATCACCATACTTTATATATCTTTCACCACACTTTATATATCTGCCACCACACTTTATATATCCATCATGTCACTGTATATCTATCAACCCACTTTATATATCTGTCACCTCACTTTATATATCTATCATTACACTTAATATATCTGTCACCAGACTTTATATATCTATCCCCACACTTTGCATATCTGTCACAACACACAATATATCTGTCACCACACTTTATATATCTATCACCATACTTTATATATCTTTCACCACACTTAATATATCTGTCACCAGACTTTATATATCTGTCACCACACTTTATATATCTGTCACAACACACAATATATCTGTCACCACACTTAATATATCTATCACCATACTTTATATATCTTTCACCACACTTTATATATCTGTCACCACACTTTATATATCTATCACCATACTTTATATATCTTTCACCACACTTTATATATCTGCCACCACACTTTATATATCCATCATGTCACTGTATATCTATCAACCCACTTTATATATCTGTCACCTCACTTTATATATCTATCATTACACTTAATATATCTGTCACCAGACTTTATATATCTATCCCCACACTTTGCATATCTGTCACCATGCTTTATATATCTATCACAACACTTTAAGTATCTGCATCAAACCTTATATACCTGTCACCAGACTTTATATATCTATCACCACACTTTATTTATCTGTTACCACACTTTATATATTTATCACCACACTTTATTTATCTGTTACCACACTTTATATATCTCACCACACTTTATATATGTGTCACAATATTTTATATATCTGTCACAACACTTTATATATCTGCCACCACACTTCATAAATCTTTCACCACACTTTTAACATCTGTGACCACACTATATATATCCATCACCACACTTTATGTATCCATCACCTCAACGTATATTTTTCTATCACCTCACTTTATATATCTATCACTACTTTATAAATCTATCACCACACTTTATATATATGTACCATTATTTATATATCTGTCACTACACTTAACATATTCATGATCACACTTTATATATCACTCGCCCCACTATATCTATATCTATCTACTCACTTTATATATCTGTCACAACACTCTATATATCTGTCACTAGACTTTATATATCTATCACCACACTTTATATATCTGTCACCACACTTAACATCTCCATCACCACACTATATATATCAATCACCTCACTATATATATCTATCACCTCACTTTATATATCTCTAACTACACTCTATATATATGTCACCAGACTTTATATATCTATTCCCACACTTTACATATCTTTCACGACTTTTTATATATCTATCACCACAATATATGTATCTGTCACTCCACTTTATTTATCTGTTACCACACTTTATATATCTATCACCACACTATATAAATGTGTCACCATACTGTATATATATGTCACCACACCATATATGTCTGTCACCATACTTCATAAATCTTTCACCACACTTTTTATATCTGTCATCACACATTATATATACATCACCACACCTTATACACATCACCACATCTTATATATCTATCACCTCACTTTATATATCTATCACCATACTTCATAAACAAATCACCTCACTTTATATTTATCTGTCACTAAACTTTATACATCTATCACCACACTGTTCATTTGTCACTATTCTGTTCATCTGTCACTACACATTATATATCTGTCACCAGACTTTATATATCTATCACCACACCTTATATATCTGTCACCATACTTTATATATCTATCACTACACTTAACGTATCCATGATCACACTATATATATCCATCACGTCACTACATATATCTATTACCTCACTTTATATATTTATCACAGTAACTACACTTAATATATTTATCACCAAACTAAATATATCTATCACCACACTTTATAAATCTATCATCACACTTTATATATCTATCATCACACTTTATACATCTATCACCTAACTGATCATATGTCACAACACTTCATATATCTATCAACACGCTGTATATATGTCACCACACTTTGTATATATATCACTTCATTCTATATAAGTAAGACCTCATTTTATTAATATACCACCTCTGTTTATATATCTATCCCCTTATTCAATATATCTATCAATACAATGTACATCTTTCACTACATTTTATATCTCTATCACCTCACTTTATACATATATCACCACACTGTGTATCTGTCACCACAATGTGTATATCTGTCATCTCACTTTATATATCTTTCACCTTTATCTTTCTCCTCATTTATATATGTATGACATCACTGAAAATATTTTATTGACCTCACTGTTGATATTTTTTCACCATATTTTATATATGTATCCCCTCCACATATGTATCTTTTAACTAACTGCACTGTTTAAATCAATCACAAGACCATTGATATATATATATATATAGACGTACTTATGAATATAATTATTTTCTGTGACTGTATCTTACATTAATTTGTAGGATCCTTTACTATAGATAATTTAGCTGATCTGTAAACAATCACATCTTCATGCCTTATATATCATGTACTGTAGTACGCCGCTAGATTAAAACTGACGTGGAAAGGTAACATATGCCCACCGAAAGCTCTTTTTTGAGAGCCCAGGTGGTCGTGTGGTCTAGCGGGACGGCTGCAGTGCAAATTTACAGATCTAACATTGTTGGGTTGATGTTTAGACGAGTTGTATATATATATATATACTTTTTCACTCTTTTGGTCTTTTGGAAAATGTTGTTTGTGCTGTTTTTAGACCCTTCTACAACGAAATTTGTTTGACATGCACACGTATAAAAATTGCGGTTTTTATCCAACGCAGTCATAGGTTTGAACGTAGTTTTCAATTTAGACTCGTATATATATATATATATATATATATATTAGAACGTCTGAGTCAGTGACAACTCTACAACAGATGTATCCATCGGATCGCTATCAATGATGGTGATACATGGCTGTGTACATAATGTATATACAACTCGTCTAAACATCAACCCAACAATGTTAGATCTGTAAATAACATCTTCATGCCTTATATATCATGTACTGTAGTACGCCGCTAGATTAAAACTGACGTGGAAAGGTAACACATGCCCACTGAAAGCTCTTTATTTGAGAGCCCAGGTGGTCGTGTGGTCTAGCGGGACGGCTGCAGTGCACAGTAGCATGGGTTCGAATCCCGGCGAGGGAAGAACCAAAAATTTGCAAATTTTTGGTTATATTATCCTTTTGTTTATATATCATCACACTGTATATATCTTAATACTGTTCTGTGTATTCTTTACCTCACTGTATATACACATAACCCCACTATAACTAATTTCACACTTATCACCTATCTATATCTATTTATCACCATCTTATCATATTTATAGTAACACAATGATTATATCTATCATCATTCTGTATCTATTTTTCACCAGACTGTATTCTATAACTTGTATATTCTATAAGTGAGAGAAATATACTGGTCAATGTATAATTTACTGTGAAAGGAGATATGCAGATATGCAATGTCTACTGAAGAATGTTTGTATAAGCGTGTATACTTATCATGTAGCGATTCTCAAATTCATTATTTATATTTTTTTTCTTCTTACAGAAATACCAAACGACATTTTGCAGGGATTTAGAGGTCGTTGCTGAAAATGAAAGAAAGAACATGGATACATCTAATTTTAAATGAAATAACAAGAATAGTTAAATGATTTACAACCAAGCAGCACTCAGTTATAGTGATGGTAAAGTATTTTTAGAAAATGATACTTGAAAAAAGATAACTCGAAAAAAAATATATATAGTGTGGAGTTTTATATATTCCTCCATTGCTACAGTCGCTGTATTCATCACCACACTCTCCATATATATCCCAACAGTCTCAATAGGTACCCCCATACTATGATTATCTATCACTACAGTCTCAATAGCTACCCCCATACTATGATTATCTATCACTACAGTCTCAATAGCTATCTCCATACTATAATTATCTATCACAACAGTCTCAATAGCTATCCCCATACTATGATTATCTATCACTACACTCTCCATTCCGATGCCAACAGTCATTATGTATATATCATAATAGTCTCTATGTATATATCAGGATAATACAAAAGCTTCCCCTTTACTTTATTTATCAATCACCTCACTTTATATATCAATCACCACACTCTCTATATATATCCCCATACTCTCTATATCTACCCCAATAGTCTCTCTGCATATCTCCACACAATAAACCCCTATCATCTTACTTTATTTCTCAATCACCACACACACACTCTCTATATATCTATCCCCAACTCTCTTTATCTACCCCAAAAGTCTATCTGTGTATCTTTCCATAATAAACACCTATCACCTCACTTTATTTATCACTAACCTTACTGTATATATCAATCACCACACTCTATATATATATCCCCAACTCCCTATATCTGCCCCAAAAATCTCTCAGTATATCTCCACACAAAAAACACCTGTCATCTTACTTTATTTATCAATCACCTCACTTTATGTATCAATCACCACACACACACTCTCTATATATCTATCCCCCACTCTCTTTATCTACCCCAAAAGTCTATCTGTGTATCTTTCCATAATAAACACCTATCACCTCACTTTATTTATCACTAACCTTACTGTATATATCAATCACCACACTCTATATATATATCCCCAACTCCCTATATCTGCCCCAAAAATCTCTCTGCATATCTCCACACAATAAACCCCTATCATCTTACTTTATTTCTCAATCACCACACACACACTCTCTATATATCTATCCCCAACTCTCTTTATCTACCCCAAAAGTCTATCTGTATATCTTCAAATAATAAACACATATCACCTCACTTCATTTATCAATCACCTCACTTTATATATCAATCACCAAACTTTCAATGTATATCCCAACAGTCTATGTTTATGACCACATCATAAATACCTGTCACCTCACTTTATTTATCAATCACCTCAGTTTATATATTAATCACCACACACTTTTTATATCTATCCCCATACTTTGGATATCTATCCCACAGTCTCTATGTTTATGACCAAATAACAAACACCAATCGCTTTACTTTATTTATCCATCACCTCACTTTATATATAAATCACCACACACTTTTTATATCTATCCCCACAAAATAAACACCCATCATCTTACTTTATTTATCTATCACCTCACTTTAAATATTAATCACCACTCACACACTCTCTATATCTATCCCCCACTCTTTTTGTCTACCCCAAAAGTCTCTCTGTATATCTTCACATGATAAACACCTATCACCACATTTTATTATCAATAACCTCACTTTATATAGCAATCAACACACTCTCTATATATATCCTCATAATCTCTGTGTCACTCACCACACTGTCAATATCTATACCCACAGTCTCTATGTTTATGACCACATTATCAACACCTATCACCTTACTTTATTTATCCATCACCTCACTTTATATATCAATCACCACACACTTTCTATATATATCCCCATACTCTCGATATGTATTCCCACAGTCTCTATGTTTCTGACCACATCATAAACACCTACCACCTTACTTTTTTAATCAATCACCTCACTTTATACATCAATCACCACACACTCTCTATATCTATCCCCAAACTCTCTATATCTACCCCCATAGTCTCTATGTTTATGACCAAATAACAAACACCAATCACTTTCCTTTATGTATCCATCATATAATTTTATATATCAATCACCACACACTTTCTATATATATCCCCATACTCTCGATATGTATTCCCACAGTCTCTATGTTTATGACCACATCATAAAAACCTACCACCTTACTTTTTTTAATCAATCACCTCACTTTATACCTCAATCACCACACACTCTCTATATCTATCCCAAACTCTCTATATCTACCCCATAGTCTCTATGTTTATAACCAAATAACAAACACCAATCACTTTTCTTTATTTATCCATTGTCTAATTTTATATATCAATCACCACACACTCTCTATATCTATCCCCATACTCTCGATATGTATCCCCACAGTCTCTATGTTTATGACCACATTATAAATACCTATCACCTTACTTTATCTATCTATCACCTTACTTTATCTATCCATCACCTCACTTTATATATCAATCACCACACACTTTATATATATATCCCCATACTCTCAATATGTATCTCCACAGTCTTTATATTAATGACCACATCATAAACACCTATCACTTCATTTTATTTATCAATCACCTCACTTTATACATCAATCACCACACACTCTTTATATCTATAACCCACTCTCTATATCGACCCCAACAGTCTCTATGTATATTTCTACATATTAAACACCTTTACTTTATTGATCAATCACCTCACTGTATATTTTCACCTCAATTTATATTTTATTTCTATCACACCACTGGGTATATCTTTCAAAGCCCTATTTATATCATTTTAAAAGTAGATATGAGCATGATAATAATCCACCGTTTTGTACATAAATCTGTTTATGTTTATTTAGATTTTAAACTTAAAATGACTCAATGTGACACCTCACTGTTATTATTTTTTTTCTTCAGAAAAATGAAACTAGATTTTTGAAAGATAGAACATAGAAGAAAGGGAAAAGGTAATCTTCATTGAAATTAAAAGTATTACTCATAGTTATCAAAGGTACCAGGATTATAATTTAGTACGCCAGACGCAAGTTTCGTCTACATAAGACTCATCAGTGACGCTCATATCAAAATAGTTAAAAACCAAACAAATACAAAGTTGAAGAGTATTAAGGATCCAAAATTCCAAAAAAATGTGTAAACAGGAAATTTATAAAAAATTACCAAATAATTGATATTCATATCAACACCAACACTTTACTCTTTACATATGTATGTAAAGAGTTAATTAGCAAAGTATTATACATATGATGTAAAGAGTTAATTAGCAAAGTATTATACATATGTATGTAAAGAGTTAATTAGCAAAGTATTATGCATATGTATGTAAAGAGTTAATAAGCAATTAAACAATCCTGGTTGAAATGAAATAATTTAAAAGAAATTATTTTTAAAGAATAGCTGCTCCAACATATCGTTCAATATTTTATGTAAATATCATGTCAGATATCTTTTCAATAAAAGGAGCAAATATGGTATACTAACTGTCAGTCAAAGATTCTAACATTCAAGATGAGTAAACCTTAAAAATATATTGTGTCAGTGTTATTGTACTTGTAACTAGGTCTACATGATACTTCTGCTGGCACACACATAACGTATATACCACCACATATTATATATCTAGTATAATTATGGCCACATATAATATATCTACCGCCACACATGATTAATCACCACACTACATAAATCATTCACCACAGTCTGTGTATTTATCACCACAATATTTTTGTCTATCACCACACTGTGGTCTATCACCACACTATTGTCTTTCACCACACTATGTTTGTCTATCACCACACTGTTGTCCATTACCACACTATTGTCTTTCACCGCACTATGTTTTTCTATCACCACACTATGTATGTCTATCACGACACTAAGTCTGTCTATCACCACACTATGTTTGTCTGTCACCATGTCTATCACCACACTTTGTTTGTCTATCACTTGAGTATGTTTGTCTATCACCACACTATTGTCTATCACCATGCTTTGTTTACCTATCACCACACTATGTATGTCTATCACTTCAGTATGTTTGTCTATCACAACACTATATATTTTAATCATCACAGTTTACATATTCACCAACACATTCTTATTACCAATACTTGATAAAAAGAAAAAAGTTATGATGAAGCCTTGTTTTCTCTCACATTGTCATTTCATAAAACAAAAAGGTAAATCATTTGAGTCATGGTTCTGTGTAAAGTCATTAGTAAAGAAAAAAATAATTTTAACTTTTCATTTAAATGATTGGTCTCACAAAAGAATTGTATTTCTGCATTACAAATTTTACAATTTGATACAATCTTGGGATTATGTTCTGTTTTTGCACTGATGAAACACTCCTCTTTATTCTTAGATGGAAAATAAATAACAACTGTTTGAGGCATTGAAATTCTGTATTGTATTGGACTTATTATTTATTCAACTGAACCATATATTATTTTGTAGGTTAAAGATTTAGTGCCGGCCTCACAATTAAGAAAGAATACGAACAAGCATTCTTTACAGAACAGGGGAGACTATTTTACTGTGCTTAGATCTGTGTTTTTGTTATAATTAATTAATATTGTAATTTGTTCTTGGATAAATATCTGCAATGTGGAGGACAACTGAACTGTGTTCTTATATATTGAAGACGTGCAATGATTTAAAATGCATTTAAGATGAACTTTTTACTACTCGGAAAATGGTTATCATTAAAGTAACAAACATAGAATTCATTTACAGGAATACATTTTATATTCTATGTATAAAATGTTATATCTAAAAGGTGAAAGTAAACAGATTCCTGGCTGTTTAAAATCAAATGAAAACAGTTTTATTGTGTAGTTAAGAATGTATATACGTTGTTCATGCATTTATGTATTGGAATATCTAGAATTGTACAATGTATTGAGTTTAGTGGATCTTTCGTTCTATGTTATTTAAGTTTTATTTTCATAAAATAAAAGTTCTAAAATTTAATCAATACTTTTACTTTGTATCAATGTGACAATTGTCCAGCAACAATCCTATATGATTGCTTTTCTGTATATATAATGAAATTCCTCATCTCTTTATTGACAAGAAATAAATATTGTGTCTATGATGATGATAAGAAAATGTAAACAGTCTTATGATATGGAGACTTGGAAAATCTTGAAATAATTATATATGAAGCTCATAAAATAGAGTCATTGGTTTCCGAAAATATTCAGATTATTCCAGAGGGAACATCTACAATCTTTTATATGCACATTTTATATGTTATCGACTGTTAGACATGCATAGGTACTCTAGTCAGGGTGAAATATATCCAAAAGACACTTATAGAGTAGGCTGTATGTGTTGAAATTCTCCATGAAAATTTATTCAGTAGGCTGCAAGTGTCAACCTTTGAGGACATCTACAATGCTTCATACACATTTGATATTTTACTAACTGCAAGGGATATATAGGTACATTGGTAAGGATGAAATCTTTCCACAAACATTTATACAGTAGGCTGCAAGTGTTGATATTTGAGAGGAAAAATCTACAATTCTTCATACATTTTTGGTATTTTCCCAACTGCAAGAGATATATAAAAGAGGAACGAAATATACAAGAGGAACAGTCAAACTCATAAATAGAAAATCTGAAGTACATTAGTAAGGATCAAATCTTTCCATAAACCTTTATGCAGTAGGCTGCAAGCGTTCATATTTGAGATAGATAATCTACCATCCTCCATACACATTTTGTATTTTACTAACTACAAGACATATAAAAAAACAAATATGAAATATTTCCAGGAAAATTATAAAGCTGTGGTTTGTGCTCATAGTTGAAGGCAGTATGGTGACCTTAAGTTGTTATTTTCTGTGTCGATTTGGTCTCTTGTGGAGAGTTGTCTCATTGACAATCATACCATATCTTTTTTTTATAATTAGGAGGATGTAAGTGTTGAGAAGGAACATCTACAATCCTTCATATATAGATATAACAAGATGTGATATGAGACAAATCTCAATTCAAGTCCCAAGTTGAAGAGTAACCAATTATAACATGTTTAAGTCAAAGTTCGGGCTTCAACACAGAGTTTTGGCGCACACCGAACGGCAAGCTATATAGGGCCCAAACTCATTAGTGTGAACCATTCAAATGGGAACACAAACGAATTTATCTAAATGAAAAAACGAGAAACACTAATGAACCACGTTAACAAACAACCACTGAACATCAGGTACCTAATGAGGACAGGCGAATAACAAATGCAGCGGAATTTTTTTTTTTGATAGGTACCAAGCTTAACCCTTAACTTAACAACAGTGTTACATCACAACATAGAAAGACTCACTTTGAAATATGAATTAAAATGGGTTAACTTAATCAAAAGACATATAACCACAAACTTGAATGTATACACTGAACGAATGAGTTTGATATATGCCACAATGATAATACAAAATCATTATAATAAGGGATTATATGTTAAACAATTTCACATGGATAACCATAACCTTTATTGTAAAGGATCACTGTTGGGAGTTTACCGACTACAGGAGCTATATAGATACTTGGGTATAACTGAAATCTATCAATGTACATTTATACAGTAGGCAGTATGTGCTTGAATTCGAAAAACAACACCTACAATCCTTTGAGTACATTTGATATAATACAAATTGCAGGATAATGGTCAGAATTTGTACAGTAGGCAGTATGAGCTTGAATTCGAGAAACAACACCTATAATCCTTTGAGTACATTTGATATAATACAAATTGCAGGATTATGGTCATAATTTGTGAATCTGCACAAACTATCGTATCGTTTATGTTGGCACCACCCACAAAACGTAAATCGTTAGTTCTTTATCTGTAATTTTATCTTCAAGTTGTCTTTGTGTTTACTTTTGTAGGACATGTATCTGCTCATTATATTACTCGTTGTAATTGTCACCATCTACTCTAAAACTCCTAACCGAAATGAAATAATCTTTTGGCATAATGTTAACTTTCTAATGGTGTAGTGCAATTTATATTGTAGTAGATTTTTGGGTCAGCATTGTATGTGGGTTCCATTACCGAAGCATAAACGTATTTTACAATTATAGGTTTATTTGAGAGATACACAGTGTTAAGGATTTGTATAGTGAGAAGGATTTTGCGGTTTATACACATTCTTGCCAATATTTATCCATAAATTCAGAAAACCCTTTATTACAATAATTTATACCTTCTCATAATCTTAACCATCTTACCATATAATCTTTAAGCATCTCATTCTTTTATCAGATTTTTATAGCGTATACTTTATGCACTTGGAGAAACACTTATATTCCCATGAAAAGCCTGAAATTAACAGATACGCAAGCTCAAAATATAATTGTAGTTATCTTTACGTTTTGGCATGACTTATATCTCAATTATTATATAAATTAGGTTAAATCTTAAGTAGTTAATATACAGTTACACGAACGGCTGTTCTCTCAGTCGTATTGATTTAAATCAAGAAAGGATTTGTCTTCAGAATAACCGATATTGCTTCAATTTAATACGCCGTTTCAGACTGTGTTCCTTTTTTGAATAGCAGGTACACTTGTTCCAAGTTGGGGAGTAATTTTTAATCAATTATGCGACAGTTATATCAGTTGTCCATATAGTACTTAACCCTTTTTCACCATGGTATTGAAAAAGTCCAACATTATAGGTGTAAATCATATGTTAGCTGGTGTTCGCACATCAAACTTCAAGATCATTTAAGATCGACAGGTTATAGTTTTTAAAGTATCATCATTCATCGAAACATTTAACAGAGTGTTGTAAGCAATTAAGATATTTTCTTCATTCCATTGTAAAATATGTTATAAATCTGAACATCGGACAGACGCTAAATTGATTTTTAGTCAAACAAATGTGTTAATGCTATACCTCCATTTCTATGATTACTGATAGAATAACTGAATGCAAACAAACAGAAAAATATATTGAAAACTTCTTCAAATCTTGTATCTTGTATGTTTTAACAAATAACAAAGTTTATTCATATATTTTTTTTAAAGTTTATTCACATGTATCATGACAAATGTACACGTATCAAGTTCAACTTCTAACTAATTTTACTACTGACTTCTGTGCGTGAAAGATTCGTCGCTGGGCGTTGACCATTTATTCTAAAAACAGTTGTTGGCATGACACGTATTGAAAATGCCTGTACCAAGTCAGGAATATGGCAGTTCTTGTCCATTCGTTTTTGATGCGTTTTGTTATTTGATTTTGCCATGTGATTATGGACTTTACTAATTGATTTTCCTCTGAGTTCAGTATTTTTGTGATTTTACTTTTTATGTTCTTCTCATATATGTTATGATGGTATGATACTAAACCCCTTACGGGAAGGATTGTGCCTGATGTTCATATGACGAAATCATAATCATTCAGTCAGTTTAATCGAAGTCTGGAACTGGGATGTCAGTTAACTGCTAGTAGTCTGTGGTTATTTATGTATTATTGTCATTTTGTTTATTTTCTTTGGTTACATCTTCTGACATCAGACTCGGACTTCTCTTGAACTGAATTTTAATGTGCGTATTGTTATGCGTTTACTTTTCTACATTGGTTACAGATATAGGGGAGGGTTGAGATCTCACAAACATGTTTAACCCCGCCGCATTTTTGCGCCTGTCCCAAGTCAGGAGCGTCTGACCTTTGTTAGTCTTGTATTACTAGTATTTTAATTTTAGTTTCTTGTGTACGATTTGGAAATTAGTATGGCGTTCATTATCACTGGACTAGTATACATTTGTTTAGGGGCCAGCTGAAGGACGCCTCCGGGTGCTGGAATTTCTCGCTACATTGAAGACCTGTTGGTGACCTTCTGGTGTTGTTTTTTATTTTGTCGGGTTGTTGTCTCTTTGACACATTCCCCATTTCCATTCTCAATTTTATGCAACAGGAATCAATCAATATATATACCATAAAAAAAATCAAGTACTCAGAAAACGTGGAAAAGTTGTTCCAGCGAATGATTTAGTAACAAACAAATATGGTAGTCGGAAGAGGTAATACTTAATTAAATTCCATAAGAGTGAAATTATCTTCATTCAATAGCAAGTTACCTCTGTTAAGTAATTTTATATCACAACCAGATCTGAGCTTAAATCATGCCTTGAACATTCAACGATCCGTGTATATGAGAGAGTCGACAATTTGCTTAAATAAAATGACTATCTTCAGTTAAAAACCAAATCCTCTAGATATTTGCGGCTTCTGGTTGGTACTCCACAACATATATATTTTTTTTATCTTTTTATCTTCATCTCTATTATTAACAAATATCAGTCTTTTTCAATAATTCTAAACCACCCACGGAGAAAGATATGTTTAGTGAATATTTTTGGTGTGGTTTGTGTTGCTAAGTCTTTAGGTTTTTTATGTTTTTTTTTAAACTGTTGTTTGTGTTTGTGATTTGGTCTTTTTCTTTTTTATCTCTGGCGTTGTCCCTTTATTTTCTACTTCTCAGTTTGTAAGTCCCTTTGGTATCGATCGCCTCTCTTAAGCTTAACTTCTGCGAGGTTTTGAATAACTGCATCTGCTGTATGTTCCCTTCAAATCGATTGATAGTTGTGACTTTTTGAATCGCTATACTACTTTTTCAATCAAATGGTAGAAGTTTTTTTTTTTATAAATAGCCATTTATTATCAGCAACTAATAATAGCATGTCCTCTTCGGTCAGGAAAATGATGAATACGGCATATATACGCGTAAAGAACTATGACGAAATCATCTTAGCTTTATATTTTCTCCATAAAACTGTATATTAATGTTCGGCAAATAAGTTAAAATGCATGACTGTAGTTTTTCGTATTTTTCGCCAGTGTCCATAGATTTGTTCGTGTGTTGTGAACAAAAGTGTATTATCAAGACATTTTCTTCATGAAAACTGTATATCAATGTTCGGCAAATAAAGTTAAAAACGCATGACTGTAGTTTTTTGTATTTTTTTCCAAATTACCCTTAGATTTGTTCGTGCACATGTGTTATGAACAAACGTGTATTATCAAAAGACAGCAAAGACCGTGTAGATTCCATTAACTACAAACAAGTTAAAAATATCTACCGGTACCTTTATGATTTTTTTGCTTTGAATAATTAAGACTTGATTTTCTCAATGCTAGTATGAAGAGATCAACTCTTTCGACTAATGTCTTTCTGGATTAGATATTTCACCTTATAATAAATTTCCAAGTATTACCCAAATCATGAAATAACGTCTTTTGAGTAACAAACAAGTTTTAACTAATTAACTGTGTAAATTCTTCAATGGTTTCAGTACATACAAATATACAAAAAAATACTGAGAACCACGGCTGATACAAACTGGTTCCTAGAATTCGGAACAATACCAACTGCCTATATCTCATAACCATAAACAAAACATATACAGACTGTATATGGGATTCACAGACAATAACTAGAGGCTCTAAAGAGCCTGTGTCGCTCACCTTGGTCTATGTGAATATTAAACAAAGGAAGCAGATTGAAAATTGACTACAAAGGTCAATAACTCCTACAGGGGTCAATTGACCATTTCGTACATGTTGACTTATTTGTAGATCTTACTTTGCTGAAAATTATTGCTGTTTATAGTTTACCTATATCTATAATAATATTCAATATAATAACCAAAAACAGCAAAATGTCCTTAAAATTACCAATTCAGGGGTTGCAACCCAAAAACAGGTTGTCCAATTCATCTGAAAATTTCAGGGCAGATAGATCTTGACCTGATTAACAATTTTACTTCACGTCAGATTTTCTCTAAATTATTTGGTTTTTGAGTTATAAGCCAAAAACTGCATTTTACCCCTATGTTCTATTTTGAGCCGTGGCGGCCATCTTGGTTTGATGGCCAGGTCACCGGACACATTTTTTAAACAAGAAACCCCAAAGATGATTGTGGCCAAGTTTGGATCAATTTGGCACAGCAGTTTCAGAGAAGAAGATTTTAGTAAAAGATATATAAAATTTACGAAAAATGGTTAAAAATTGACTTTAAAGGGCAATAACTCCTAAAGAGGTCAACTGACCATTTTGGTCATGTTGACTTATTTGTAACTCTGACCTTGCTGAACATTATTGCTGTTTACAGTTTACCTATATCTATAATAATATTCAATATAATAACCAAAAACAGCAAAATTTCCTTAAAATTAACAATTCAGGGGCCGCAACCCAAAAACAGGTTGTCCAATTCATCTGAAAATTTCAGGGCAGATAGATCTTCACCTGATTAACAATTTAATCAAATGTCAGATTTGCTCTAAATGCTTTGGTTTTTGAGTTATAAGCCAAAAACTGCATTTTACCCCTATGTTCTATTTATAGCCATGGCGGTCATCTTGGTTAGTTGGCGGGGTCACCGGACACAATTTTTAAACTAGATACCCCAATGATGATTGTGGCCAAGTTTCAAATAATTTGGCCCAGCAGTTTCAGAGGAGAAGATTTTTCTAAAAGATTACTAAGATTTACGAAAAATGGTTAAAAATTCACTATAAAGGGCAATAACTCCTAAAGTGGTCAACTGATCATTTTGGTCATGTTGACTTATTTGTAGATCTTACTTTGCTGAACATTATTGCTTTTTACAGTTTATCTCTATCTAAAATAATATTCAAGATAATAACCAAAAACAACAAAATTTCCTTAAAATTACCAATTCAGGGGCAGCAACCTAACAACGGAATGTCAGATTCATCAGAGCAGATAGATCTTAACCTGATTAACAATATTACCCCATGTCAGATTTGCCCTAAATACTTTGGTTTTTGAGTTATAAGCCAAAAACTGCATTTTACCCCTATGTTCTATTTATAGCCATGGCGGCCATCTTGGTTAGTTGGCGGGGTCACCGGACACAATTTTTAAACTAGATACCCCAATGATGATTGTGGCCAAGTTTGGTTAAATTTGGCCTAGTAGTTTCAGAGGAGAAGATTTTTGTAAAAGTTAACGCCGGACGCAGGACGACGGACGACGACGACGGACGCCGGACGCCAAGTGATGAGAAAAGCTCACTTGGCCCTTTGGGCCAGGTGAGCTAAAAAGACTAGATGTATCTTGCAACCACAGAAATACAAAGACTGTTTTAAAAACCACAGACTATTTACATTCAGATAACTTTAAAGAACCAAAGACAATACATTCACGTACCTAACAATTAGACAATACTTAAGAATACATGCAGCGCTATAAAACCAGGTTAAATCCACCATTTTCTGCATTTGAGAATGCAGGTACGACATCAGGAATATAACCGTTGTTGTTTATTCATTTGATGTATTTCATCATTTGATTTTGCCATTTGATTGCTTTCCTTTTTTAATTTTCTTCGGAGTTCAGTATTTATTTATTTCACCTCCTATGCATTATGTTTGATGTGTTTGAGCTTTTGATTTTGCCTTTGATTAGGGACGTTCCATTTCTGCTTTTCCTAGGAGCTCTGTAATTTTTTATTTTACTTCATACAAATCAAGCATATTCTTTTTGCTCTGCATGTTCTTTTTTTGTGTCATGGAAGAATACCCATATCATGTGTTATTCTAATACATGAAGAAAATCTTGAAGTAATCTTTCAATTAAACATTGTTTCACACATGCTTAGGACTTAAAAACTTGAAATGTGGTATGATTATCAAGAAGATAACTATCCAATGGAGACTTTCAACAATGGCAAAACACATACCATATTGTATAATGTAGTTCAAAAGGAGAAAACCAACCATGTCATTAGTGTAGACAACACATTCAGAAAGTGAGTAGGTTAAAATCAATCCAGTTTAGTCTGATGTATAATCATTCTGTAATTGCCAAAAGTGCATTTGATATAAAACATGTATAAGGCAATTTCCTATAAAAAATTTATTTCCAAGGGACATTACTCATGGTGAAATAGTGGATTTGAAATGAATTTCAATCTAACCCTAATACTTGCTAAGATAAACCTTCAATATAAATTTCGTAGCAATCCTATGAAAGATGTAGATTTGAAAAGGCTTTCCATGCAATTTTTCGTATAATTTATATTTCCAAGGGGAATAGCTCCTTCAATAATAATTGTTTGGCACTGAATATGACTCCCCTATAAAAGGAATACTAAACACTAACTTTCCTAGGAGCTACATTACGTTTAAGGGTTATCAAGTATAAAGGTATATTAAAACTGCTTCTGAATTTACTAGTTGTTACAGATACACATGTTAGAAAAAGGTTAAAAAAGATATGCATTTGTCACTTTACTAAGAGTATCCCATGTTACCAAAGAACCCCAAGCATGAAAAGGAGAATTGACATAAAGTATTTTTAAAAGAACATAATATAACAGGATTTTTTTGTCACCACACTATGTTTATTGAATATAATATAATTGAATATAACTAAAACACAAATCTAAGTGCAGTACAAATAATCTCCTCTGTTCTGTAAACATTCTTGCCTCTAATTCTTTCTTAATTGTGTGGCAGGCACTAAATCTTGTTTAACCTAAAACATAACAATATGGTTCAGTTGGATAAATAATTATTCAAAACAATACAAAATTTAAAAGCCCTAAAAAGTTGTTATTTGTTTTCCATCTAAGGACAAATAGGAGTGTTTTATCCTTGCAATGGCAGAATCCCAAGACAATATCAAAATGTAAAACTTATAGAAATAAAATTCATTTGTGATACCAATCATTTAAATGAAAAGTTCAAATCATTTTTTTCTTGGGTAATTACTTTTCTTTGCTTTACAACTGTGATGATTAAAATATAATGTGTGGTGATAGACAACAATAGAGTGGTGAGAGACAAACATAGTGTGGTGATAGACAAACGTAGTGTGGTGATAGACAAAGATAGTGTGGTGATAGACAAACAGTGTGGTGATAGACAAACATAGTGTGGTGATAGACAAACATAGTGTAGTGATAGACAAACATAGTGTGGTGATAGACAATAGTGTGGTGATAAACAATAGTGTGGTGATAGACAAACATAATGTGGTGATAGATGTACACAGTGTGTTGATTGATTATGTGTGGTGGTAGATATATTATATGTGGTCATAATTATGTAATGTGTGGCAGTTGATACATAATATGTGGTGGTATATACATTATGTGTGTGCCAGCAGATGTATACTGTAGACAATGCTACAAGTGCAATAACACTGAAACAATATATTTATAAGGTTTACACATTTTGAATGTCACAATCATTGACCCACAGTTAGTATATCATATTTGCTACTTTTATTGAAAAGATACCTGACATGATATTTACATAAAATATTGCATGCCATGTTGGAGCGGTTATACTTTAAAAAAACATTTCTTTTATTAAAATATTTCATTTCAACCAGGATTGTTTAATTGCTTATTAACTCTTTACATACATATGTATAATACTTTGCTACCTAACTCTTTACATACATATGTATAATACTTTGCTAATTAACTCTTAACATACATATGTATAATACTTTAAATTTCAATGAAGATTACCTTTTCCTTTTCTCCTATTTTCTATCTATCAAAAATCTTTTTTCACTTTTCTGAAGAAAAAAAATAATAACAATGATAGGTGTCACATTGAGTCATTTTAAGTTTAAAATCTAAATTAACATAAACAGATTTCTGTACAGAAACATGGATTATTATCGTACTCATATCCATTTTCAAGTTGGAATAAATAGGCATTTGAGAGATATACCCAGTGGTGTGAAAGACATAATGTATAAATTGAGGTGAAAATATTAACAGTGAACTGATAGATATTCTGAGTGAGGTGATACATATGAAATGAGCAATTGATTTACAAAGTGAGGTTATTGGTATTTCCAGTAAGGTGATATGGTATATTGTGTGGAGATATACATAGAGAATTTTGGGTAAATATAGAGAGAATGGAGATATATATAGAGAGTATGTGGTGATTGATATATGTAGTGAGGTGATTGATAAATAAAGTAAGGTGATAGGTGTTTATAATGTGGTCATAAACATAGAAACTGTGGGGATAGATATGGAAAGTATGGGAATATATATAGAGAGTGTGTGGTGATTGATATATAAAGTGAGGTGATTGAAAAATAAAGTAAGGTGATAGTTGTTTATTGTGTGGAGATATATACAGAGAGACTTTTGAGGCAGATAAAGAGAGTTGGGGATATATATATAGAGTATGGTGATTGATACATAAAGTGAGGTGATTGATAAATAAAGTAAGGTGATAGTTGTTTATTGTGTGGAAATATATACAGAGAGACTTTTGAGGCAGATATAGAGAGTTGGGGATATATATATAGAGTGTGGTGATTGATACATAAAGTGAGGTGATTGATAAATAATGTAAGGTAATCTAAGGTGTTTATTATGTGGAGATATACTGAGAGACTTTTGGGGTAGATATAGAGAGTATGGGGATATATATAGAGAGTGTGGTGATTGATATATAAAGTGAGGTGATTGATAAATAAAGTAAAGGGGAAGCTTTTGTATTATCCTGATATATACATAGAGACTATTATGATATATACATAATGACTGTTGGCATCTGAATGGAGAGTGTAGTGATAGATAATCATAGTATGGGGATAGCTATTGAGACTGTAGTGATAGATAATCATAGTATGGGTATAGCTATTGAGACTGTAGTGATAGATAATCATATTATGGGGGTAGATATTGAGACTGTAGTGATAGATGGTCATAGTATTGGGGTACCTATTGAGACTGTTGGGATATATATGGAGAGTGTGGTGATGAATGCAGCGACTGTAGCAATGGAGGAATATATAAACCACCACACTGTATATATCTTTTTTTGAGTATAATTTTATAAAAATACTTTACCATCACTATTGCTGAGTGCTGCTTGGTTGTTAATTATTCAACTATTCTTGTTATTTCATTTAAAATTAGATGTACCCATTTCCTTTCTTCCTTTTTCACTAATGACCTCTAAATCCCTGCAAAATGTTGTTTGGTATTTCTGTAAGAAGAACACAAATATAAATAATCAATTTGATAATTGCTACATGATAAGTATGCAAGCTTATACAAACATATCTCAGTGGACATTGCATATCTGCATATCTCCTTCCACTGTAAATTATACAATGACCAGTACATTTCTCTGACTTATAGGAGATACAACAAGTTATAGTATACAGTCTTGTGAAAAAAAGATAAAGAATGATGATAGATATAATCATTGTGTTACTATAAATATGATATGATGGTGATATATAGATATAGATAGGTGATAAGTGTGGACTGGGGTTATGTGTATATACAGTGAGGTAAAGGATCCACTGAATAGTATAAAGATATATTACAGTGTGATGATATATAAACCAAAGGATGATATATATATATATACATACTGTGTGGTGACATATATATCAATGGTGTTGTGATTGATTGATTTAAGCAGTGTATTTAGTTAAAAGATACATATGTGGAGGGGATACATATATAAAATATGGTGAAAAATTATCAACAGTGAGGTAAAAAATATTTTCAGGGATGTCATATATATATAAAATGAGGAAATAGATATATAAATTAAGGTGAAAGATATATTAAGTGAGGTGATAGATATATAAGGTGTGGTAATGTGTATAAGGTGTGGTAATGTGTATAGGGTGTGGTGATGTATATATAATGTGTGGTGACAGATATAAAAAGTGAGGTGAAAATTTATATAAAGTGTGGAGACAGATATATAAAGTGGGGTGACATATATATATAAAGTATGGTGACATATATATAAGGTTTGGTGATATAAAAAGTGTGGTGATAGATAAATAAAGTGTGGTGACAGATAAATAAGGTGTGGTGATAGATACATAAAGTCTGGTGACAGATATATAAGGTGTGGTGACAGATATATAAAGTGTAGTGACAGATAAATAAAGTGTGGTGATAGATATATAAAGTCTGGTGACAGATATATAAGGTGTGGTCACAGATATATAAAGTGTGGTGACAGATATATAAAGTGTGGTGACAGATATTTTAAATGTAGGGATAGATATTTAAAGTCTGGTGACAGATATATAAAGTGTAGTGATAGATATATAAAGTGAGGTGATAGATATATATATAGTAACGTGATGGATATATAATGTCTGGTGATGGATATATAAGGTGTGGTGACAGATATATATAGAATGGTGATAGATATAAAAAGTCTGGTGACAGATATATAAGGTGTGGTGATAGATATAAAAAGTATGGTGACAGTTATATAAGGTGTGGTGACAGATATATAAAGTATGGTGACAGATATATAAAGTCTGATGATGAATATGTTAAGTGTGGTGACAGATATATAAAGTGAGGTGATTGATATATAAAGTCTGGTGACAGATATATACAGTAAGGTGATGGATATATAAAGTCTGGTGACAGATATATATAGTGAGGTGATTGATATATAAAGTGTGGTGATGGACATGTTAAGTGTGGTGACAGATATATTAAGTCTGGTGACAGACATATAAAGTGTGGTGATGGACATGTTAAGTGTGGTGACAGATATATTAAGTCTGGTGACAGACATATAAAGTGTGGAGATGGATATATATAGTGAGGTTATTGATATATAAAGTGTGGTGATGGATATGTTAAGTGTATTGACAAAAATATAAAGTCTGGTGACAGATATATAAAGTATGGTGGCAGATATATATAGTGAGGTGATGGATATATAAAGTATGGTGAAAGATATATAGTGAGGTGATGGACAAATAAAGTGTGGGATAGATTTATAGTCTTGTGACAGATATATAAAGAGTAGTGATAGATATATAAAGTGAGGTGATAGATATATATATAGTGAGGTGATGGATATATAAAGTGTGGTGATGGATATGTGAAGTGTAATGACAGATTTTTAAAGTATAGTGACAGATATATAAAGTATGGTGACAGATATATATAGTGAGGTGATGGATATATAAAGTGTGGTGACATATATATAAAGTATGGTGACAGATATATATAGTGAGATGATTGATTTATAAAGTGATCAGGTTATAGATATATATAGTGAGGTGATTGATATATAAAGTGTGGTGATGGATTTGTTAAGTGTATTGACAGAAATATTAAGTCTGGTGAAAGATATGTTAAGTATGGTGACAGATATATATAGTGAGGTGATGGATATATAAAGTATGGTGACAGATATATAGTGAGGTGATGGATATATAAAGTGTGGGATAGATTTATAGTCTTGTGACAGATATATAAAGAGTAGTGATAGATATATAAAGTGAGGTGATAGATATATATAGTGAGGTGATGGATATATAAAGTGTGATGATGGATATGTGAAGTGTAATGACAGATTTTTAAAGTATAGTGACAGATATATAAAGTATGGTGACAGATATATAAAGTGAGGTGAGAGATATATATATAGTAACGTGATGGATATATAATGTCTGGTGATGGATAAATAAGGTGTGGTGATAGATATATATAGAATGGTGATAGATATAAAAAGTCTGGTGACAGATATATAAGGTGTGGTGATAGATATAAAAAGTATGGTGACAGTTATATAAGGTGTGGTGACAGATATATAAAGTATGGTGACAGATATATAAAGTCTGATGATGAATATGTTAAGTGTGGTGACAGATATATATAGTGAGGTGATTGATATATAAAGTCTGGTGACAGATATATACAGTAAGGTGATGGATATATAAAGTCTGGTGACAGATATATATAGTGAGGTGATTGATATATAAAGTGTGATGATGGACATGTTAAGTGTGGTGACAGATATATTAAGTCAGGTGACAGACATATAAAGTGTGGTGATGGACATGTTTAATGTGGTGTCAGATATATTAAGTCTGGTGACAGACATATAAAGTGTGGAGATGGATATATATAGTGAGGTTATTGATATATAAAGTGTGGTGATGGATATGTTAAGTGTATTGACAAAAATATAAAGTCTGGTGACAGATATATAAAGTATGGTGGCAGATATATATAGTGAGGTGATGGATATATAAAGTATGGTGACAGATATATAGTGAGGTGATGGATATATAAAGTGTGGGATAGATTTATAGTCTTGTGACAGATATATAAAGAGTAGTGATAGATATATAAAGTGAGGTGATAGATATATATAGTGAGGTGATGGATATATAAAGTGTGGTGATGGATATGTGAAGTGTAATGACAGATTTTTAAAGTATAGTGACAGATATATAAAGTATGGTGACAGATATATATAGTGAGGTGATGGATATATAAAGTGTGGTGACATATATATAAAGTATGGTGACAGATATATATAGTGAGATGATTGATTTATAAAGTGATCAGGTTATAGATATATATAGTGAGGTGATTGATATATAAAGTGTGGTGATGGATTTGTTAAGTGTATTGACAGAAATATTAAGTCTGGTGAAAGATATGTTAAGTATGGTGACAGATATATAAAGTATAGTGACAGATATATAAAGTATGGTGACAGATATATAAAGTATGGTGACAGATATATATAGTGAGGTGATGGATATATAAAGTGTTATGACAGATATATAAAGTATAGTGACAGATATATAAAGTATGGTGACAGATATATAAAGTGAGGTGATAGATATATATAGTGAGGTGATCGATATATAAAGTGTGGTGATGGACATGTAAAGTGTAGTGACAGATATATAAAGACTAGTGACAGACATATAAAGTGTGGTGATTGATATATATAGTGATTTTCCCTCTGGTTTATATGATCCGTTCATCCTATATTGACTCTTAAAATTCAAGAGTTATCAAAAAATGAGGGTACTTTTTCTAAAAATGAGGGTACTGTTGATATGGCCTTCCAAGTACCGTTTTGAAACATAACATCACTGAAGAGACATTTATTGTCGAAAACCGGATCTGGTGTACTAAGGAAATATTGACACCATATGTTTGTGGCACAACATCTTGGCCACAAGTTAACAAATTTTTTTTCTGTTTAGTATTATATTTATATTAAGATCCATTTTGTTACATCATGTGATCAATTTTATTTGGCAATCGCCAATGGCAGTCAGCAGGGTTAAAGAACATCAGTTGTTCGACCTGTTAGTCAAATGCATTTTGTTTAAATATACTTTTTCACTGTTTTGGTCTTTTGGAAAATGTTGTTTGTGCTGTTTTTAGACCCTTCTACAACGAAATTTGTTTGACATGCACACCTATAAAAATTGTGGTTTTTATCCAACGCAATCATAGGTTTGAAGGTAGCTTTCAATTTAGACTCGTTTATATTTTTTGTTTGGGCATGTATCATATTTTTCCTCCGGTTTATATGATCCGTTCATCCTATATTGACTCTTAAAATTCAAGAGTTATTAAAAAAATTAGGGTATTTTTTCTAAAAATGAGGGAACTGTTGAAATGGCCTTCCAAATACCGTTTCGATCCCCAACATCACTGAAGAGACATTTATATGTCGAAATCCGGATCTGGTGTACTAAAGAAATATTGACACCATATGTTTGTAGCACAACATCTTGGCCACAAGTTAACAAAAAAAATTTCTGTTTAGTATTAAATTTATATTAAGATCCATTTTGTTACATCTTGTGATCAATTTAATTTGACAATCGCCAATGGCAGTCAGCAGGGTAAAAGAACATCAGTTGTTCGACCTGTTAGTTAAATGCGTTTTGTTTAAATATACTTTTTTGGTGTTTTTGTTTGTTGTTTGTGCTGTTTTTAGACCATTATACAACAAAATTTGTTTGACATACACACATATAAAAATTGCGGTTTGATAATGACAAAAATATAAAGTCTGGTGACAGATATATAAAGTATGGTGACAGATATATAGTGAGGTGATGGATATATAAAGTGTGGGGATAGATATATAAAGTCTGGTGACAGATATATAAAGTATAGTGATAGATATATAAAGTGAGGTGACAGTTATATATAGTGAGGTGACAGATATATAAAGTGTGGTGACAGATATATAAAGTATGGTGACAGATATATAATGTATGGTGACAGATATATAAAGTATGGTGACAGATATATAAAGTATGGTGACAGATATATAAAGTATGGTGACAGATAAATAAAGTCTGGTGACAGATATATAAAGTATGTTGACAGATATATAAAGTATGGTGACAGATAAATAAAGTCTGGTGACAGATATATATAGTTTGATGACAGTTATATATAGTGAGGTGACAGATATATAAAGTGTGGTGAAGGATATACATAGTGAGGTGACAGATATATAAATAGATATAGGAAGATGTGGTGTGAGTGCCAATGAGACAGCTCTCCATCCAAATAACAATTTAAAAAGTAAACCATTATAGGTTAAAGTACGGCCTTCAACACGGAGCCTCGGCTCACACCGAACAACAAGCTATAAAGGGCCCCAAAATTACTAGTGTAAAACCATTCAAACGGGAAAACCAACGGTCTAATCTATATAAACAAAACAAGAAAAGAGAAACACATATATATTACATAAACAAACGACAACTACTGTACATCAGATTCCTGACTTAGGACAGGTGCAAACATTTGCAGCGGGATTAAACGTTTTAATGGATCCAAACCTTCTCCCTTTTTCTGAAACAATAGCATAACATCACAACATAGAAAAACACACGATAAAATATCAATTTGCAGACTTAACTCAATAAAAAAACGTATGATTACACAATGAATATATAAAGTATTGTGACAGATATATAAAGTATGGTGACAGATATATAAAGTATAGTGACAGATAAATAAAGTCTGGTGACATATATATATAAAGTATGGTGACAGATATATAGTGAGGTGATGAATATATAAAGTGTGGGGATAGATATATAGTCTGGTGACAGATATATAAAGAGAAGTGATAGATATATAAAGTGAGGTGAGGTGATAGATATATATAGTGAGGTGATGGATATATAAAGTGTGGTGATGGATATGTTAAGTGTAATGACAGATATATAAAGTATGGTGACAGATATATAAAGTATGGTGACAGATAAATAAAGTCTGGTGACATATATATAAAGTATGGTGACAGATATATAGTGAGGTGATGAATATATAAAGTGTGGGGATAGATATATAGTCTGGTGACAGATATATAAAGAGTAGTGATAGATATATAAAGTGAGGTGATAGATATACAAAAATGTATATAGTGAGGTGATGGATATATAAAGTGTGGTGAAGGATATGTTAAGTGTAATGACAGATATATAAAGTATGGTGACAGATATATAAAGTATGGTGACAGATATATATAGTGAGGTGACATATATATTAAGTGTGGTGACATATATATAAAGTATGGTGGCAGATATATATAGTGAGGTGATTGATATATAAATAGATCAGGTGATAGATATATATAGCCAAGTGATTGATATATAAAGTGTGGTGATGGATATGTTAAGTGTATTGACAGAAATACTAAGTCTGGTGACAGATATATAAAGTATGGTGACAGAATATATATACAGCCTTTTACAGAGTGGTGATAAATACAGAATGGTGATAAATATATACAGCGGTTTTAAATATAAACATATGTTGATAAATATATAGCATGGTGATAGATATATACAGTGTTGTAAAAAGTGGTGATTAATACAGAATGGTGATAAATATATAGCATGGTGATAGATATATACAGTGTTGTAAAAAGTGGTGATTAATACAGAATGGTGATAAATATATAGCATGGTGATAGATATATACAGTGTTGTAAAAAGTGGTGATTAATACAGAATGGTGATAAATATATAGCATGGTGATAGATATATACAGTGTTGTAAAAAGTGGTGATTAATACAGAATGGTGATAAATATATAGCATGGTGATAGATATATACAGTGTTGTAAAAAGTGGTGATTAATACAGAATGGTGATAAATATAGAGCATGGTGATAGAGATATACAGTGTTGTACAAAGTGGTGATTGATACAGAATGGTGATTATTATACAGTGTGTTGATAGATTTTTAGTGTTGATAAATATACAGAGTGATGTTAGATATATTCAGTTTCGAGATTTTAATATATTGGTAATATATAGTGTAGTGATAAATAAAGTGAGGTGATAGATATTTATATTGGTGATATATATAAAAACAGTAGGATGATACATGTAGATATATACACTGGTGATAGATGTTTGTAATGGTGATATATATATACAATGGTGATATATGTTTACATTGGTGATAAAAAATAAATATTTTTTTTACTATGAAGATTTTTTTAACTCGTTTTATGGCATTCCCGACCTGATGATTATTTTCATTTAATCTAGGTGTGGTTAGTTTGATCTTAGTTGTTCATTGGTCAATATTTGATTATGACGTCAAATTTTCAGGCTATTATCTGAAATTCCCATTGTGACGACATGAAGACAGAGAAACAGATTTCACCACATAATCTTTTGCAATACGATATTTATCCACTCTAGACAGTGTCAAAATTAATTGATTTTGATATCACCTAAAGGAATGTGTACTTTTTTATAGTCATGCACCAAAAATTACTGTTATAAACGTCATTTGCCAATTTTTTCTAACGGTTATTTGTGATTTCCCGATTTCCCAGGGATTACAAGTATCACCCTCATACATGACCAGGGGTAGGAGGGGTCCTGATCCCTTCAACATGAAATCCCGAATTTAAATAAATTTAAATTCTGACATCCAGTACTAGTAATTCAAAAAAAGAATTCCTGTATCTCTTAATAGATCCCGAAACCCTGAGCCTAAAAACACCAGATCCTGGAGTCCTGATAAAGGCCCTATCCCCCCTCATACATGCACGATCCATAACAATATTTTTAAGACTTTCTTGACGCCGCAAGAAATCATTTGGTCACCTCCTATGCACACTGACATGATAAATACACATAAAAAGAATTTATTGTCGGACTCTTTTGAACCAAATCACATTTTTTAGTTGGAAAAGGAAAAGAAGGGGGGGGGGGGGTTAGCCTCCTTTCCTAGTTTTAAATGTTATTTTGCATTTAAAGTTGATCATGTATGTTTTCATTGCTACAATGCATTATTTTGCAAACCTTTCACATGTTTTTTTTTACGTTTTAGACGTTATGTGTGCTCTGAAGTACTGGGAAGAAAGCCACTTCAACAACTGAGCACGACGTGTATTTTCTTTCGCAGATAAATGTAAATAAAAGCGTACAAATCTATCTCCACATAGGAGATTTTTTTCAAAAAGTGAAAGTAGAAATTACCGGAACCGCCCAGTACCGGTCGCGCATGCGCACAAATACAAGGTTATAGTCCGGGTTACAATATCTATAACCTTGTATATTATATACCTCGAAGGCCTGGATTTTTTTTATACATACATACAGGAAGTTGCCGTGGTGAAAGAATTTAGAAATCGGTTTGGTGTGTAATATTTCCGGAATCGGAACTACTAACTTTTTTTTTACCTTGGACGTTCAGACGGGACACAGACACTCGATTCGATGAAAATAAAATTACATAAATATCTCAATATTAAAGAACATATAGGTATTTGATATTCAAAGAAAAGTGTGGAGACGAGTGAGACATATTCTTCGGTTTCGCCATGTTACTTGCTAAGATTTGCAGAGCTAATTTTCGGTATTATTTTGTCTCTGGTACATTTTATAAAAGCATGGATAACATCTACAGTAAGGTATAAGATTGCACGGCAAAAGTTTTACAAAATCAAATACGAAAAATTGAGAAATAGCATATGTATCAGTGGCGGATCCAAGGAAAAAAGGGGGGGGGGTCCGAGGGTTTGGACCTCTTTTTTTTTTGGAAACCCATCCCCTTTGTCCTGGTTTGGGAACCCCCTTTTTTAAATGACCGATTCGCACCTGCGTAAACGAAATATTGTAAAACGTACGGTTTGTGACTGAATGATATGTTTTATTTTATCAAGTATTTGGGAAAAATACGTAAAGAATAAATAATTATCAGCTATAAAAATAATGATAAAAGGTCCGAAACTTAATAATAAATAAATAAATAGCAGTTACCTTATTCTTTAATAAATCGTTTGAATTTTTCAATAGTAGGCCTTGTGTTGATTCAATGTTAAACATGATAAATACAAAAATCCACAATGAGCCTTTCCCCTCATACTCTCAATTTTGGCAATTTGGTGCTTGATAGAGAATTATTACATACAGTGCTAGCATCAGTTCCCTAAAAACAAATAAAAAAATTTAGATATTGGTTAAAACAAATATAAATATGAACCAAATCAAGTACACCTTGTTGGAGCCCCCCTTTTTTGTGTAGGGTGCGCTCGACTTTAGTGACTAGTTTTTCTAATTTAAAGATTGTTGAACAGTTTTTGTAAATAATAAAAGCTAGCACATCACAGAAAATCAAGTGAGTAATCAATGTTTTAAATTCTATAACAAAAATCTTTGGATTAAAGTCTGTGGATTTCCAACAAAAATCTTGTTTTTATTTGCCACAAAATTCCCTGTTTCTATTAAATGCTATGAAACAGTACATAAAAATGCTTAGCACGAAGATTCCCTGTGGTATATGAACAAAATGGCCCATCTCTATTATTCATTATCTTTAATGTTTTGATACTATTGCATATTATATTCATACCCGTAGCCAGGGGTCGTCCGAACCCCCACCCTCCCTTGAAAACAACTTAGCACTGTTAAAGTCAACGTTCTGTTCGAATTGTGACTGTCAAGGTCGAGTTCGCGAGTCTAAATAACCTCCTTTGAAAATTCCTGGCTACGGGCCTGCTTTCCCGTTTTTTGTGATACCTCTTAAAGTGCACTGAAGGAGTACTTCAAGTAATTAAGAACACCCTAGTTAATCTCTGACGGATCTTAGTGGATTTATATTGCTATATATGGCTTTCCACAACTGCATTTGCTATATCATTTTTCATATAGGTGCTCAGGGGCGGATCCAGGATTTTAGAAAGTGGGGCGAAGTTTTTAAATTCGTCCAGCGGAGCGAGGGGACAAATTTTGGGACCTTTTTTTGCTAAAAAAAAAACATAAAATAAGTGCAATATGCAAATTTAAAACGGTTCCTGGCGTGGGGCATGTATATTTTGCAGTTCCCGAAAAGTGTAAAGGTTGCACATTTTGAAAATTTCGATGCTGTATTCTCCCTATTAATTGTCTATCGTAAAATGATAGTACGGATATGGTAAATATGATGTGGGACTTTTCAATTAAAAAAATTTGTAAGGGTTCCGCGGAACCCAGTGTCTCGCCTATTTTTGCTGTAAATCGCAGGCTCAACAACAATGAGGAAAAAAATCAATAAAAATATTCCTCTTGTTACTATTTTATGATTGTAAGAACATTTCATGCGTAAATGCACGGACACGACTGGAAACGCCATTTTTCAATTTTTCAAGAACCATAACTCCTGAACGGTAAAAGTCAAAATCGTCATTATTGAACTTGACCTCCATTTTGTCACCAGTAACAACATATTATAATTTGGGAAGCTTTGGTAGAACATTTCATGCGTAAATGCACGGACACGACTGGAAATGCCATTTTTCAATCTTTCAAGAACCATACAGTAACTCCTGAACGGTAAAAGTCAAAATCGTCATTATTGAACTTGACCTCCATTTTGTCACCAGTAACAACATATTAAAATTTGGGAAGCTTTGGTAAGACTGTTCATGCGTAAATGCACGGACACGACTGGAAACGCCATTTTTCAATCTTTCAAGAACCATAACTCCTTAACGGTAAAAGTCAAAATCGTCATTATTGAACTTGACCTCCATTTTGTCACCAGTAACAACATATTAAAATTTGAGAAGCTTTGGTAGAACTGTTCATGCGTAAATGCACGGACACGACTGGAAACGCCATTTTTCAATCTTTCAAGAACCATAACTCCTGAACGGTAGAAGTCAAAATGGCCATTATTGAACTTGACCTTCATTTAGTTGTCAGTAACAACATATTAAAATTTTAAAAGCTTTGGTTGAACGGTTCTTGAGTTAATGCACGGACAACATTTTGATTGCCGCCCGCCCGACCGCCGCCCGCCCGCCCTGCCGCCCGCCCTACCGCCCGCCCGCCCGCCGAGCATCCCCAATTTAATAACCGACATTTTTGTCACAAAAATCCGGTTAAAAACTCAAAATTACAGTGGCACCAGTACAGGATTAATCACAGAATTTTGGGAACTAATAAATTTCTCTACAAAATTAAAGTCTCACAAAACAATGCACTTTCTGTACGGACTCCATAGAAACTATTGAACACATATTCTGGACATGTGTGGGAAGAACTTAATAAATGGATATTATCAAAAGTCCAAATTGAACTACCACTTAATTTAGATATTGTCTTATTTGGGATATTAGAAAAAAACAGAAAAAAGCTACATAAGAAATCTCATAATACTATTAACCAAATATTATATATACAAAACAAAAATGCAATGTTGACAAGCAAAAAGTGTAGCCTTAAAAAATAAAAATAAATACTAAAAAAAAAACCACTGCAAAGAGCGTACACCTCGGCTGGAACCCCTGGCTCCAACTAATAGAATGATTTTGTAAGCTAACTCTCACGTAATAAAAATATCTACCCAATCCATGCTACCTAAGATTTAGATTTTCTATTCTTTTTTAAAATTATTAATAATATTATTATACGTTTATAGAAGGATTCAAAATATCAACTTTATATACTTGTCAGGCTCGATTTTGCTGATGAACTATGAACTTATTTACTATATTTTTTATATTATATATGAAGTTCTTTGCCAATAAACACATTACCAAAAAAAAAAAAGACAAACAAGCAATATTTATCCAAATATTTGGTTGATATGTTTCACCCAACAAAATTAAGGGATGTGAGGGATTCCAAACCAATCAAAAGCTACGAATGAGTCTGAAATCATCGGACAACGAATATATGAATGACGGTCGAAAAATATAGACATAAAGGCTACTTCCAGCAGACAGGTTGCAGTCTGGTCTTGAAAAAAGTATTCAATATACTAGTAGTCAGTTTGGCGAAACAGACATTCCGGTCGGCAGACATGCAAACCCCGGCCAAAAAAGAAAATACGCCCGTTTTTATAATAATTCTGTTGGATATTCGTTTCTAATAGCAAAAAAATGGACAAGATTATTGTTTTCAATCCAGATACGGCCAAAATGTTTGATATCTCAAGACTGTCTCCTCAAATCAAATGGTTCGTACCTTATGCCCCAGTCCCACTAGACCACGATCGCACCACGATCTAACATAAATTCAGATCGTGGTGAGGTCATGGTACATGTATGAGCGGCGCGAAGATGTAAATTTTCGTTGCTCTTACGATGCAACTACGTCCTCATTACTCTTCTACAACGATCCCGCTACGATTATACCACGTTCTCACCGCGCTTATTCTGCGACCTCAGTACGCTTATCAAGATCTTACTACGCTCATCACGTCGTCACTACGACCATACCACGAGTAATCAGATTGCAACACTATAAGTTATATGGTTCGCTATACTGACCCCATACGGATACATAGAGGGTTAGTAAAATCCATAGGGGGTGAGGCCGGAGGCCGAGTCCCCTATGAATTTTATTCACCCTCTATGGATCCGTAGGGGGTAAGTAGTTAACCGATAATATAAGTTATATGTTATATAGAACTATAATATAAGTCCGATATTATAAGTTTTATGGTTCGCTACTGACCCCATACGGATCCATAGAGGGTTAGTAAAATCCATAGGGGGTGAGGCCGGAGGCCGAGTCCCCTATGAATTTTATTCACCCTCTATGGATCCGTAGGGGGTCAGTAGTTAACCGTATAACGAATTTATCGGACGCTGGACTTTTTCTGCGGCGTTTTGTTGAAAAATAAACAATGAAACAAAACAACAATAATAGATGACGTCGCCATTGACGCGTCATGAACCCCATACGACTATACTACGTTCATATCGCGATCTTACTACGTTCTCAGCAATAACGTCACCATCGTGTTCCATATAAAAACAGTTCCATTCCTACTACTTATGATTAATACGTAGATTTCTCGGAGATCAGTAATGCCACCAAAATCTACGAGAACACGCGGTCGTGATCATTTTTTAATATTAGAAATTCATTTTCTAATATTAGAAAATCAAAAGTAATTTCTTATATTAGAAATTCATTTTCTTATATTAATAAATGATTTTTTAATATTAGAAATTCATTTTTTAATATTAGAAATTCATTTTTTAATATTAGAAAATCATTTTCTAATATAAGAAAATCATTTTTTAATATTAGAAATTCATAAGTAATTTCTTATATTAGAAATTCATTTTCTAATATTAATAAATCATTTTCTAATATTAAAAAATCATTTTCTAATATTAAAAAATCATTTTCTAATATTAGAAAATCATTTTCTAATATTAGAAAATCATTTTTTAATATTAGAAAATCATTTTCTAATATTAAAAAATAAGGTACTTTTTAATATTAGAAAATCATTTTCTAATATTAAAAAATGGTTTTCTAATATTAAAAAATGATTTTCTAATATTAAAAAAGGATTTTCTAATATTAAAAAATGATTTTCTAATATTAAGAAATGATTTTTTAATATTAAAAAATATTTCTAATATTAAAAAGTACCTTATTTTTTAATATTAGAAAATGATTTTCTTATATTAAAAAATGATTTTCTAATATTAGAAAATGATTTTCTAATATTAGAAAATGATTTTTTAATATTAGAAAATGATTTTTTAATATTAGAAAATAGCTCTTTTTGTCCACTTTGGCTTGCCATAGGGGTTAATGTAGAGGCAGAGGGAGCTCTTATAGTAACGAATACTAATCAAACAGAGATCTCGGACTGACCAATCTAACATAAATTACAACCTATTGCTGATCCATAAAGATCAAATGACGATATTTTAGTGAACGATAGCTGAGATGACACAGATGTGTCAATATATATAGGAAGACGTGGTATGAGTGCCAATGAGACAACTCTCCATCCAGCTAACAACTTATAAAAGTAGACCATTATAGGCCAAGGTACGGCCTTCAACACAGAGCCTTGGCTCAAACTGAACAGCAAGCTATAAAGGGATAGACAAACAAAACCAGAAGAGATTTAATATATTTTAAAAATATATTAAATCTCTTCTATGTGAAAATGACAATAAGAATGGTGGTCGTAGTACAAACGTACGTAGTCAGGTCGTAAGAAGAGCGTGATGAGGACGACAAGGGCGTGCTAGAATCGTATTATGGTCTTGAACAGCGTGGTGTAAACGTGGTATAGTCGTAGTGGAAGCGTAGATGGATCGCTGTGAGAACGTGATCCCATCATGGTCGTAGTGATGTCGTAATAACGTCGCTGTGAGATCGTAGCCTAGTCTCTCCGAAAATATGATCACGCTTTCGCCACGCTCTCGCTACGATGGTACAGCAACCTTTGCGATCTTGCTACGACCTTAGTGCGCTCTCACTACGCTTCTACTACGACCCGATTTCGCCACGAGTCGACCGCACCACCGTGATTGTTTTGAACATGTTCATAGTTGTCCACGCTCATCACGATCTTGAAGACCTCACAACGACCGTGCTACGACCTTACTGCGATCTACACAATCGTACTACGATCATCTTAATTTGCATTGTATTCACAGATCGTGGTGCGATCGTGGCATAGTGGGACTGCGGTATTATACTTTAAATCTATCTACAGCTTTTACTAACTGGGGATCATCATTCAGCTGTTATTTTAAAATAGGATGCCGATCATGGGGCCTAACGAGTTGAACATGTTTTCGTAGGTAAACAATATTGCTGAGGAACTTTTTTTCATGCCTGAGAGTGTACTAATATAGAGTATGACTGTTTGGTGGACTAATGAAATAGAAGTCAATACATTCTTGCACTGTCTCAATCCTGTGTCGCCTTGGAGGTGTTGAGATTGTCATGTTCAGCCTAAGCATTTTGTGAAAGTAATTTAAATTTCAAAATGACTGAGTGACGTTTTTTCGACGCACTGGTCAACTCCACCACATGACTTTCAGCAGAGACATATATACACATGTATATATGTCTCTGCTTTCAGTTAGTATGTACCAGCGAAAAATATCTTTATAAGTAAAGTATTGTCACATAAAATAAATACACGGGAAATGACAAAGTTCACGCCGTCTAGTCTGATAAATCATTTTACAAATTTTATTTTTTTTAAATCCAAGTACGCCCTCTACGCCCCCACCCCCACCCCCACCCACCGGATCCGCCACTGATGCTTGAGAACAGAATCCTGTTATGAGTCCCCCCTCCCTTATTATCACAATTCTTATATTATACAATATTTATCATATCACTTATTTGTACCATTTATTAAATACATTGTATATTTATACCATATTTTGGGTCCTACTAAAATGCGCCCGGGAGCGCACGGGTGAAGAAAAAGCGCCCGGGGGAAAAGAAAATGCGCCCGGGGAAAATATATAGATATTATATTGGCATGAGACAACTTTGTGTCGATGAAATAAGTTATGTTCATTGATTTTTTTTTTTTTAATTTTATAGTAAAGTAATTCAAAGTAATTTGCAAATTCAAATAATAGACATTTATAATAAAGCACAAAACAAGTACATGTATGAATGTTTCAATTTTAACAATAATATATGAATACTGTTTCGAAAGACAGATAATAATAGATCACAGTTTATGCGGAAGATTTATAAAATGTAAAATTCAAAAGACATGTTTTTCAAAAATAATATTTAAATGAAAAATGTAAAAAAAAAAATTAAATTTCACAGATAAATATTTATCTAATCAAAATTAAAAAAGTAACACATGATAAATCAGCAAATAAAGCAGTACTATACATGTACAGTAGTTAAGGGAAGGGGTAAAAAGCAGGAGTTTGGTTTAATTCAAAAACTAAGCATTAAATTCCTGATAAGCATAGACATTAAAACAGTCAAAGTTTTAGTTTTATAAAAGATATAAACAACACTTTCGATGTAGCATCGTACATATCCCCATTTATATTAAGGACAAAACAAGCAACGATTTTTTTTTAGGAACTTGAAAACTTTTTATTGTTATAAAATATTATTATTTTATTCTCCCGGGCGCTAATTTTCCTTCCCCGGGCGCTTTTTCTTTTCCCGGGCGCTTTTTAGTAGGACCGCATATTTTTATTCTAAATATGCATGTTAACCACAGGCACTTGTCTCAATTTTTTTTCCCCCTATATACCTTAATGTTATATTAAGGTATATAGGAAATTTTTTTTGAGACAAGTGCCTGTGATGTTAACTATCAACGTGAATCTAGATTATAGAGTGAAGCTATAGTCGAGTTTCTTGTTGATAGTAAACATGCATATTAAGAGTAAAAATCTGGTCTATCATATATACGTTTTATTCCCCTTAAAACTGTTTACTTTTGTTGGTTTTTAAGTTATGGTTGTCTATAATTTCACAAATTCCTGTTGCATCTTTGTATATTTTAACCAGATGCTCCACAGGGCGCATCTTTGTACGATTGCAGAGGTCGAACCCTAAATGGTTGGGCTAGTATGGACACAACATTCAAGCTGGATACAGCTCTGAATTTGGATTGTGATTTATTTAAATAGTTGACACAGCATAGGTATCTGACACAAAATGAATGTGTTCTAATGAACTTAAATTTTTTTTTTTGCTTTTGAGCAATTCACTTTGCTGTTGAATATAAATCCCTGAGAAAAATTTACCCCCCCCCCCCCCCCACCATTTTTACATAACCTTTCCCTTATTCCAAAAATGATCTCAATTCAATTTTCTAATGGAGTTTGTAACAATAACTACTCTTTTCAAGACATCATAAAACATAAAAAATATAAAATGTCATACAGTCATGGTTAAAATAAATATTGATTAATAGTAATATATAAAAAAAAATAATAGGGAATGTGTCCAAAGGGACGCCGATGATGCCACCAGCATATAACATTAAAAAGGGACATAACTCAGGACCTGTAAAAGTAAAGCTGTCAAAAAATAAACTTAAGCTGAGTTTAGAGGTAATAGTATTATATACACATTTCATTAAATTAAGTTGAGACCAGGGTTTCCCCTGGGTCAATTATTTTTTTCGCCACCTCTTTCGCCAAAACAATATATTTTTCGCCACTTTATTTTTTTTTCCGCCAAATATATTTTTCCTTTAAAATTTTCTTTTTTTCCAGCACCCCCCCCTAAATAAGAAGAGTTTTTTTACAACAAAACGAAGAATCTTATTACTTGGAATTGATCCCTCATGTAAGGTGTAGTCATTACATTGAAGGTTACTCTCATGCCAACCTTTTAAATAGATTTCTTCACAACGACAGTTTTCTTTTCTAGACCATCGTAAATAAGTAAAACTATATGCTTGAAACACCTGTGTTACTGAAACGACTTTGAAGTACCCACTCAAATCAATGATCTATATTAAAGTTAAATGATAAAGTTTAAAATCAGAGACCTTTCTAGCTTTTGAACATTTTTCGTCATAACAATAATTTTCTTTTCAAAAGAAGGAGAGGAAGCGTAAATTTTGCTTCAAACACGTGCGTCGCAAAGCGGTAAATGAATCCCTTTTGAGACATGTGACAGAAGCCATTTTACCATATCATACAATCAACACCTTTATTAATTAGTCCTTTGATGTCGATAGCTATAAATGCAATCAGCTGATTATTGATTTTCTGTCAAAATCTTAACGAGTTCAAGGTGAATTCCGAGTATTGTCTGATAGGTAAAGTCAGAGAAACCCGAAAAAAGTAAACAAACAAGATGGCTGAAAATAAATCGTTATATATATTTCTTTCGCCAAATTCTTTCGCCAATGACGAATTTTAATCGCCACAATTATTATTTTTTCGCAAATTGCCAGCGGAAACCCTGGTTGAGACAAACTTATGTTAAGAGAACAGAAACTAATAAAATCTTCAATTTTTCCATTTGCAAAGGGGCATAACCCTAGAATGGTAATCAAAGTGCTTGTAATCACTGAATGGGACAGACTGCTTTAATTTATCAGTTGGTAGTAAAGTGGAAACTACATTATATATTGTATATAGTATTGATTTAAGCTGATTAAACTACTATTCTGGACAAAGAAAGATAACTCCAATTGTCATAGAAGATTTCACAAAACATTGGTTTTAGGTGATCAACAACCATTCTGGACAAAGAAAGTTCACTCCAGTTTATTGTCTTAAATTACAAAAATGCTTGTTTTTGGCCCTTCATTGCTAGACTGTTTGTCCCATAAGCCACACAATATATCCCAACCTTCTTCTTATGGTATTAAACATTGTGGTACAATTTTAGAACAATTGAAATACTTATACACAACTCTTTGTACTGACACTAGATAAATGCTTGTTTTGGGCTCCTTTGGGTCCCTTATTCCTACACCTTAGGGACCATAACCCCAATTTTTTTTATCTAGGAGCAAGTGATGATTACTTATTTTAATATGATTGACGGACAAAACTGTTGTTAAAACTATTTATTTTTGCAGATCAATAACCTTTTCTTAAATACCTTTGATACACATTTAAAAAAAAAGTGTTGAAAATAAAGAGTGCTCACAAATGCAATTTTCCATAGAATTTATATTCCAATGCTCTTCCTGTTGCTTTCTTACTATTTTGATCTGAGCATCACTGATAAGTCTGATGAAGATGAAATTCCCTTCTGGTGTAGCAAATTAAAAGCCTTGTAAGATAACTATCAAAGGCTCATAACTCCTGTAAAATGATAGATCAGAGATACCTTTTTGTATACTCAAAACTCCTGTCCTGCCCTTTTTCTTAAATTTTATCCTAGCGGCTCCCCCTCCATAAAATGGTGACCCACTAAGATGGTAGCATCTGTTATTTTGAAATTAAATTTATGAATGTATCAAGAAGGCATGATTCTAAGAATTCTCCAAATCAAAGCTAGAATTTTGCAAAATTGAATTTGATATGTCTCTCATTACATTTGCCTTAACTACTGTTTTAAATTTCCCAACCTACTTATAAACTTGTATAACTTGAATAACATTGTATATCAAAAAGCATTCTATTTCATTGAATAAAAGATGATATACATAGACATCCATTTGTTCCTCCGAATCCAAAAGAGTTAGTTAATGCAATACGTTTAGATGATTGTGATGTCCAATCCACTGAGTCATTAGCAATATAATTTAAATCTACGCCTGTATCAGGTTCATGTAAATTCAACGTAGCTGGAATCTTCCCTGAGTAACAAGACATCACAGTAAACAAAGATTCTATACTACCGGCAGCACCTAGTAAATGTCCTGTGGCACCTTTTGTAGAGGAAACTCTTAAATTTGAGTTTCCCCCTAAACATTTCATTATTGCCTTACTCTCAGCCATATCCCCTAAAGGTGTTGAGGTAGCATGTGCATTAACATATTCAATCTGACTACTTTCTACTTGAGCATCATTTAATGCTGAATTCATACATCTATAAGCCCCATTGCCATCTTCACTAGGTGCAGTTATGTGATGTCCATCCCCTGATAAACCGTATCCTAAAATTTCTGCATATATTGTAGCTCCTCTATTTAAAGCATGAGATAGTTCTTCTAAAACTAGCACAGCTGCTCCTTCAGACATAATAAAACCATCACGTTTCCTGTCAAATGGCCTGGATGCCTGTTTAGGATTGTCATTATATCTTGTACTTAGTGCTCTCATCTTGGAGAAGCCTGCAACAGATAGTGGATTAGGACTTTCTTCAGTTCCACCAGCTATCATCACATCTGCATCTCCGTGCTGTATAAATCTACAAGCATCACCAATGGAATGTAATCCTGTGGTACAGGCTGTTGATACTGCATGGTTTGGTCCCTGTAAAATATTAATGATATATGTTTATGTATTTATCATATATTTAGTATTATATATACTTAGTATATTATAGTAGTTTTGAATATTTGATAAATAGCCTGCTGTTTAACCCATATCGCACAACTTTGATGCGCACCCTTTATCATGTTGTTTATCAAACCACTTCTATTTATTTTTTTTATCATTTTAACATTAACTCTGTTTTAATTTATGCAAGCTTCTTCAGAATTTTATTTTTCTTCATCAAATTGGGTCCTAAATGAACGATCATTCATGCGTGACACAGTTTATTGAATGACATCATTGTTTGGAATGTGATGTCACAAACATTGAGTTTTCATATTTCTGACACAAGAAATGGAACTATCAAAAAGAACTCAATCAAATACCATACAAATAAAACAAAACAAAATTTCTTTTTTTTAAAAGAGCAGCACGCAAATTGTAAGGTAGCCAACGAGCTTCAGATGAGTAATCTAGCAGTTCCTTTAAAGCTTTTAAAACTAGACAAAAGAAGAAATGAAGGAAACTCAGGTGCTAGGGATCAGAAAGCAGTTCATATATATATACTCTCCTGTTGAAATATATGATAAAGTGTATAAAACATGGCAAAATCTGTATCACATGCCGTATCGCCCTTGGTTTATATCATCTTTCGGGCCTAAGGGCTCTATGGCTGATATTGGTATCTCCGGATGATACGGCATATGATACGGATTTTGCCATGTATTATTCTATATGTATTCATGTACATCAAAGCACTTGTCTTAATTGAATACTTTGGATTCACTATTATTTTCATTGTATTCCAAATTTTCGTGGATTTTGTGTGTACAGGTTAACCACTAAATTAAATGTTCAACGAATAACAAATTTTCCATAGGCTAGTATGCAGACTTTGGCAAAACCATGAAATTAAATATCCATGAACATGTAAGTATTGTTCATCCATGAAAGTTGATACCCATGAAAATAAATGAATCCACAGTACTACAGACAATAAACAACAAGTTTTTTATTTAACCAATATAAACAACACTTGTTTTAGTTACATACTACAGACAATAAACAATCACTATTTTCAATTTTCTTTATTAAACCTTTATCTGTAATCATGTAATAAAGATTTTAACATTCAGAATAAGATTCCCAGGATATGTTGTTTCAAGAGGTGATATTTTTATAAAAAAAAGATCATGATTCATAAATATGTTTTTTTCCCTTTGAACATGATTCCAAGGATGTGTTACTTCTTTGGACCTGGAACAGATCTGGTAATACATGTAGCTTACTGTGTAATAAAAGTTAAGAGTTCTGAAACAACAAATTAAGAAACTTGTCCATTTATAAAAAGAAATAACTTAAGAACAGTTAAAGTTATGCTACACAAATTCAAACTTGATCTGTGTTCAATGAAGATAAGCAATTATAGTTATCAATTTTCATAACATTTGATTGAGGCAGAGTAAAGTTTGAGGGTGAAAACAGCAAATTTATCACTTTTTCCATTTATAAGGGGATATAACTTGGGAACTGTGAGAATGAAACCATTCAAATTTAACTTGATCCATGTTTCATGGCAATTAGCATTGAGTAAATGTTTTATAAAATTTGGTTGAGGCAAAGGAAAGTTAGAGAGTGGAAATGGCAAATTCAACAATTTTTCCACTCATAAAGGGATATAACTCTAGATCAACAAAAATGACACCTCCCAAACTTGAACTTGATCTGTGTTTACAGTTAGTGGAAATATGAAATAGGGATTAAGTTTCATAACATAAGGTTGAGGCAAATGACAGTTAATGTTGGGAAACAGCGTATCAGGAATTATTCCATTTGTAAAAGAACATACTTTGTGAACAGTTAAAATTATCCTACCCAAGAGAACATAACTTGTGAACAGTTACTTCCGACCCAAGTTAGAACTTGATCTGCATTTAATGGTAATAAGTATTGAAAATAAGTTTCATATTATTTGGTTGAGGCAAACTTAAGTTAGAGAAAGGAAACTTATTATATATTATTTAGGGACGTACATACAGACAGACAAGGGTAAACTTAAATGCCCCCTTTATTTGCAACAGGGGCATAAAAACAACTCATTGAAGTCATCTATCAAAATATCCTATTATTGAAGTGTATTTTTGTATGATGACATAAAAACATGCTTTAAAAAAACAAAATGTTTATGAGAAAACTTACTAATAGAAAAAAGAAGATGTGGTATGACTGCCATAAAACATCTTATCACAATATTGTTTCACTCCAGATGTTTGAAACATCTATCTATAATACTAAAATAACAAGATGCAATTTGTCAGCCGTCATCACGTACAAAAGACAAATCAAAGAATTTAACTTTATATATAACTTATATAGTACAAAGGTGTAGATTAAAAATTACATCACTCCAGGCCCTTTTGTTTTCCACATAATTAATACATGTATTGCCAATAATTAAGAAATTCCAGGTCGAGTCTGATACCGATACCAATAGTATATTCACCTGTTACCTATTACCTTATCTGTACGTTCCGCATCTGACAGGCGCACCACTAAACGGTGTATATAGGATTAATATGCTATATAAATGGGTCGTAATCACAGGGTTGACACTACTAAATTGTCAAATTGTTACCTATTGTAGTATTTCAATCAGTAAGACTTTCTAAGATAACAATATGAATACTAAAAATCTGGACTAAAAATAAGTCGTATAGGTACAATTTTCAATTTGTTAGCGGGCATGACTTAAAACAGTGAATCAAAGAATTCAACTTTATTTATAACTAACATGACTAATATCATGAATATCAATTGTTTTCTGTTTAATATTAAATTTAAATATAGATCCATTTTTTTACATCTTGTGATCAATTTTATTTGACAATCGCCAATGGCATTCAGCAGGGTTAAAGAACATCAGTTGTTCGACCTGTTAGTCAAATGCGTTTTGTTTAAATATACTTCTCACTTTTTTGGTCTTTTGGAAAATGTTGTTTGTGCTGTTTTTAGACCCTTCTACAACGAAATTTGTTTTACATGCACACATATAAAAATTGCGGTTTTTATCCAATGCAATCATAGGTTTGAACGTAGTTTCAATTTAGACTCATATATATATATATAAGTACATCTGAGACAGTGACAACTCAACAACACATTTATCCATCGGATCACCAGCAGTGATGGTGATACATGGCTGTGTACATTATGTATATACAACTCGTGTAAACATCAACCCAACAATATATATACTGTTATTTTTCATTATGCTAACCTTCAGTCCAAATTTGACACTGACATTGCCAGCAGCCATGTTGACAAGTATCTTGGGTAAAAAATGTGGATGAACTCCTTTGTAGCCTTTCTGGTTCATCATCTCTTTAGTCTGGTAAATCTCTTTCATTCCTACTAATCCCATACCAATGGCTACTCCTGAAATTAAAAAAAGTTAAGGAACCGTTAGTAAGTTCACATACCTCATGGCCCCAGTATTAAGGGAGGAAACTTATATTAACCTGATGGCATAGTTTTTTCTATTTACTAAGGCATGTAAGGTGTGATTCATTTCTGTTATGTTGTGAGACAGTAATATTGTCAAACACATGTAATATTTGATTTAGCATCTGGAAACAGAGTATCTGCACTAACTATGGAATATTTTTAGTAACTTTGACTTTTGAGGCGTGGACCTCAACATCACAAATGATCTTCACTTCCCTTTTTAGCAATCCCTAATTTAGTATTTTGATTTTCTAAGGGGGGCTGTGGATTTTTTTTTCAGACAAACTTTTTTCAGCATCAGAAGTCCACTCTTCTACACAATTATCTGTCTATCTTTAGTAATTTCCACCTAAACTGACATGCATAGCCACTTCAAAATCAATAGAGATTTAACTCTTTTAATATCTGACAATTAGTTTAAAACGGTTTGTGTTGCAATAAGATAAAGTATTTGAGTAAAAAAAAAAGCATCTGGCAACAGAAACTACTGACTGATGTGGGACAGGTAAAAATTGTACAAGTCCCTGCACTCCTACAAGATAATGTCATGTATAAAAAAAAAAAAAAATCTTACCAAAAACTAATAAACAACATAAATGCAATGTGAAAAGCAATGCGTAAAGCAATTAATTGCCCATTTTTAAGCAATTTATTTTGTTGAACCATAAATGACTTTTAACTGGAAATTGACCTGATTAATACATTTTGTAGATAAAAAAAAAAATTGTAAAAGTTATTTTCACAAAGTCTTTATTGTTATGTATCATGTATATCATTGTATATATATATCTTTTCATTTCGATTAACAAACGTAAACAATTTTAACTTTTCCCAAAACAAAAGTTTGATAGAAAATATGTCGTATTTTGAATTGTTTCAACTGTGTTTTTGTGTTTTTTTATTATTAATAGTGAAACTATTGGGTTTAAGGCCATATGATTTACCTGATAACATTTCTATATTGATGTGTGTGGTTTTCTACATAAAAAGACCAGGAAATGACACGACCTTAAGAAGAGCTTACTAATTACTTGACCTTGAGGAGAGCAACATATAATTAATACCAGTTATAGTGTTGTGCCAATACATCTGTCTTGTCATATTTTCATGTCATACAGTGTCTCTTAATTATTAAATTGGTTGCAAAAAAAATATGGTGTTTTCCCGTCAAATAAAAACCAATATATCCTTTCCACATGAAATAATTCCTACATAATCACTGCTATGACGTCTTACAATAAGTGTCATCAGTGTTGTTATGATGTTGCCAATAACGTTTCATCAAAACAAAATTAGAATGTATAGAAAATATACAGTTGCATGTATTTTATACCATGAAAATGAATATAATACTCAAATATATAGTTCCATGTATTTTATACCATGAAAATGAATATAATACTCAAATATATAGTTCCATGTATTTTATACCATGAAAATGAATTTAATAATCAAAGAATTTAAATGACATTCAACTTCTTATTATAACCAATACCTTACAGTGGGTTTATATTTTCATGGGGTGTACATTTTCACTTATTTTCAAGGATAGAATAAAATAGCTAAATTAAATTCTGCCAATTTAAAACTGCACATGCAAAGGTATCGATGAAAGTTTTGAATCTGCCTAAATAATAACCTTCAAATATTTCTTATACCTTATTAAATGAAAATCATGCAATTTAACACCTGCGAAAAATAAAGCACTATACGATAATATACATGTACATGTTCATGAATTAAATCGTAAACTTGTTGTTTAGCATGTTTCAGCTTAATCACTTTTTTGAACTCTATCTATTTTTTATTTACTCTGAAAATATTATTTTTTTTTTTAAATATTTGTAATCTTTGGATTAAGTTTTCTATAAACACATGTGTATACATAAGTCACGATAACTATCAGTTTACAACAGATAAATTAAATTACTATTTTACTTGAGCGTTATACCAGTTCTAATCTTATCCTCTTCTGTGACTGGTTTCCATCTTGCATCATTTAAAGCCTCTTCAGCGGCTACCAGAACATACATACTGCCTTCAGACATTGTCCTCTGTTTGGATGGTTCAATGACCTTATCAATATTCAACTGGCCTGACTTATCTCCCCTTGGTATTAAACCTGCTACTCTACATGGAATTCCATCATACTCTGAAATAAAAATAGGTATTAAACCTGCTCCTCTACATTGAATTCCATCATTCTCTGAAATAAAAATAGGTATTCAACCTGCTACTCTACATGGAATTCCATCATACTCTGAAATAAAACAAGGTATTAAACCTGCTCCTCTGCATGGAATTCCATCATACTCTGAAATTAAAATAGGTATTAAACCTGCTACTCTACATGGAATTCCATCATACTCTGAAATAAAAATAGGTATTAAACCTGCTCCTCTACATTGAATTCCATCATTCTCTGAAATAAAAATAGGTATTAAACCTGCTACTCTACATGGAATTCCATCAAACTCTGAAATAAATTTAGATATTAAACCTGCTACTCTACATGGAATTCCATCATACTCTGAAATAAATATAGATATTAAACCTGCTACTCTACATGGAATTCCATCATACTCTGAAATAAAAATAGGTATTAAACCTGCTACACTACATGGAATTCCATCATACTCTTGAAATAAAAAAGGTATTAAACCTGCTACTCTACATGGAATTCCATCATACTCTGAAGTAAAAAAGGTATTAAACCTGCTACTCTACATGGAATTCCATCATACTCTGAAATAAAAATTGGTATTAAACCTGCTACTCTACATGGAATTCCATCATAATCCGAAATAAAAATAGGTATTAAACCTGCTACTCTACATGGAATTCCATCATAATCCGAAATAAAAATAGGTTTTAAACCTGCTACTCTACATGGAATTCCATCATACTCTGAAATAAAGATAGGTTTTAAACCTGCTACACTACATGGAATTCCATCATACTCTGAAATAAAAATAGGTATTAAACCTGCTCCTCTACATTGAATTCCATCACTGAAATAAAAATAGGTATTAAACCTACTACTCTACATGGAATTCCATCAAACTCTGAAATAAATTTATATATTAAACCTGCTACTCTACTTGGAATTCCATCATACTCTGAAATAAATATAGATATTAAACCTGCTACTCTACATGGAATTCCATCATACTCTGAAATAAAAATAGGTATTACACCTGCTACTCTACATGGAATTCCATCATACTCTTGAAATAAAAAAAGGTATTAAACCTGCTACTCTACATGGAATTCCATCATACTCTGAAATAAAAATTGGTATTAAACCTGCTACTCTACATGGAATTCTATCTACTCTGAAATAAAAATAGGTATTAAACCTGCTACTCTACATGGAATGCCATCTTACTCTGTAATAAAAATAGGTATTAAACCTGCTACTCTACATGGAATTCCATCATACTCTGAAATAAAAATAGGTATTAAACCTGCTACACTACATGAAATTCCATCATACTCTGAAATAAAAATAGGTATTAAACCTGCTACACTACATGGAATTCCATCATACTTTGAAATAAAAATAGGTATTAAACCTGCTACTCTACATGGAATTCCATCATAAAAAGAGGGTTACAGCTGTCAACAATGATAAATCTTCCTTTTCTTGTTGTTGGATACATAAGTTATGGTGCTGGCATGGGTAAGTGTGTGGTTGATGTTTATTGTGCCTAATCTTTTTTACATTTACTTTATTCATATAGAATGATAGACAGGATAGACAACATAAATGAAATCAAAGCAATCTGATTCAAGATGCAATGATGCTGTATTTCCTTTTCGATATGTTCATCATAAAAATATTTAATATATGTTTTATGTGTGCAAATTATGAATCCATCACTGGAAATTTCATATGGAAGAGTTCCAAGATAGTCGTTGTTTCAAGCTCAAGTCATACAGTTGGGAGTACATTCATGACAGTAACCTGACTAAGATTATCTCAGGACAATATGTGCAAAATGTGTTGTATAAATTACCCTTGTCTAACACCCTGTTTGGATGAAGTCAAAAGTAGGGTTCTTGGTACATAAAATTTAAAGTCCACAATAAAGACCTCACTAAATTTGTATCAAAAGCACTTCAAAATGTCTATTGTACCTGTTCCATTTCACATAATATCTTTCTTTTCTTCTGTAGGATAGCAAGTGGTTTAAATATAAGCCTGTCATTGCCTGTTGAGACTGAAATTGCATTCAAGTTTTTCACTAAAAAGGCAAAAATCTTTGTATCAGACCATACTGTCTGCAAGAAAAGTTAATCGAAAGAGCCTCTTTGTGCTCAGATTAGTTGCATCATGTCACTTGAGTAAAGAAATGATAAAAAAGACACAATGTTTTATTTCTTATAGCCTCAATATGCATTTTTTAATGTAAATATAAGGCACAGCCTATATTGACCCTTGTTTTTTTCCAGTCCAACTTGGCATAAGACCCTTTTAAACTAATATTATATATATGAAATGTTATTTGTAACTTTTCCTTCCATTTAAAGTACATTCAATACATATGTAAGGATTATTTGTAACCAAAAAGCTTCACAAATTTAAAATTGCTGGAAAATATTACATCTTCATGTAAGGCCCCCTTTCATTGAAAAACCTCAATTTTTAGACCCAGGCTGCTTAAAATTTGACTTTTGAAAAATTATGCTCAGTCTGATAAATCAAATGAGTATTCTAATGCTTTCAGTACATAAATGATATATCAAGTCATTCAAAAAGTAATTTTTTGCAATGTTTTAATTTTTAAAGTCCAAAATGTTGATAGTTGAAATTTTTCAATTTAAACGTCAAAATTTAACACGCAAATATGAGTATAGAATTTAACATATTGTCTATAATATATATCCTATTGTTATGAAACTTTGCAAGCAGTGTTATAATTTATGAAGCTTTGGTCATACCAAGTTTGTTTAAGATTTGACAACTCTTTCTATCCTATTAGGTCCTAGACCACAATTGTCGTCCCCTTGATTTTCGTTGTTCACGAATATAGTCCCTAGTGTTAACAGTGGGTTACTTGCCAATAATTTTTAAACCCCTTCCAAATTTATTTCTGCATGTTTAATCATGCCTAAAATTGTAAGAAGGGGGATGAAATTACACTGTAAAAAAATTTGGGTCCAGAATTTTACAGGAAAGTAGTGATTTGGTCCAGCTGAAAAAGGTTAAAAATTAGCACTTCGGAAGCTGTCAAAAGATTTCATTGAGTCTGGACACCCTAAACACAAAATTGTCCATATTTTGAGTTAGAGCCGATGAAGTTTTCTATAATTTTGATATAATTTGTCCCAAAAGTAGTACAACACACTGTAAAAATTTCATTGAGAAAGCACAGGTGGGATTTTTTTAATTTTCATTTATGTTCTAAAAGAAATGCACTACGAATTAATTGTGGTCTCAGACCAGTGTGTTATCTATAATTATAAATAATTCAGTCACAGTATCTAATTCAATAAGACATTGTTTTATCCTCTTTTGTGACATTAATTATGATAAATCTTAGGGAAAATATGAAATTTCTGTCATTGAAAAAACTTGTTGAAAACATACCTGCCAACTTTTGAAAATGCCCATGTGGGTTTTTAGCGCGCGACAACAATTTCAAAGGTTACAATTCTTTTGACGACTATTTTGCGCGTGCTGTTTTGTAGTTTAGAAAAAGTGTCATATTTGTAAGATGAGCTTACATGCCTTTTTCTTAAGTTTATTTGCATGATTCTAGTTTAATATTATATCAGCAGAAAATATGAACATGTAGCTGTAAGACCAGGAATTATTTTCATGTGTAAGCCGATACTAAATAGTTGTTGACCTTTCCAATTTGAAATTATACACAAAGAAGGACCTTTATCAGGTTGGGAACAACACCTAGGGATCCCCCCTCAATGTTAGGACATTAAAAACCACTTTTTAAGTACAAATGAGCACACATTCATATTATTTGAAGAAACTTTTCCCAAAGAACTATACATCTTATGATCTATCTGGTATTATATGGTCAACACCTGTCCAAGAATTTTGATATGTCCTTGGCCTTATATCTTCTTTATTATTCAAAATAATATGACTCTTCATTTAGAAAAGCTGTTCCAAATACAATGTCAGAATTTCCCATTTTTAAGTTAATAAATCTACATTTTTCTATTTATTTTTCACAAGAGTGACCCCTTGACTAAGGGTAGTCCGTCATATAAGGGATTCCTCATGTTGATGTGGGTGGGGGGTCCATGTGAAAAATAATGAATAGTACATCATACTTTAAATGATCATCATGATGATTGAATGCATAAATAAAATTATGTTACAGCAAGTGTTCATGTAATGTCAATAAATTAGTGAATAAACTACTATTTATTATATTCATGGTAATACTGCATCATTGAAGTTTTTCAATCAGCCATGCTTTTATTCTTATTCCGTGTAAGAACCTCCTTGCAGATGGAAAATCATTTGCCATGTTCACGTTTTTACAACAAAAAGAGGAATACAACACAAGTTCAATATCTAGCATGTTAAAATAATCTTGAGAGAAAACTTTTCTTTGAGAAACACACAATTTCATTGGCTGAACACGATTTTCCTCCATTGGACACAGTTCAAAATCGGGAACAACAATATTTTTCGTGTAGATTTTCACCAAATCGTGTTTTAGAGGGTTTTTCAGGAACACGATCGTGCAATCGTGACAAAGGGTCAAAATCGTGTAGTACACGCCTAAATCGTGAAAGTTGGCAGGTATGTGAAAATAACATGAATAAGTTAGAAACTATTAAACAAATTGACCAAGAATCTACTATGTAAACTACCTAGGACAAATTGATTGTATGTATTGGAGTTGAAAGGATTTGACTTTAGACAGGTTAGAAAGCCGGTGTCTTCGCCTCATTAGGTCATATGATGCCTTTTTCCCCAAAATGACCTGAGGTCAACCAGGCAGTTCAATCATAAAACTGGAAAGTTGCACATGAGGTTTGTAATGCCCTTTACTGTCAGGCGCCAAACAGTCATTTTCAAATACCGTTAGCATCAAATTGGTTATAATTGTACTGTTATTTGTCAAAGTATCCTTATCATGATTTGTTGGAGGTCTCAAATTATTATTGTTACCATCATTTTTGGAAAAAAAATAACATGAAAATTTGTCAACATGATCAAAATCAGTTGAATTTTATATTGTCTAATTGCTGTTCACGTCATACATTCATATGGCAATTTTGTTTACTGATATTCATAATGAATGTACAAACAACGGTACATTGCCGGCTCATCTGCTTGTTCTACTAAAGAATTGTCCATTAGACTGACTAAAATTCTGTCCGCAGTTAAAGAGGGTCTTCAGATATACTGTGAAACTGTTTACTCTCGTAGTGGTATTAACCATATGTGGATTCTGAAAAACTCTAAAGAACTTCTTGATAATTTTTAATCTCGGTCTTTTTCTGAAATTAATTCTATTAAAACTTTTGATTTTTCAACCTTGTATACAACCATTCCCCATGTGAAATTGAAAAACCGTCTAAAAGAAATAATCCACAATGCTTTTCATCATAAAAATGGTAGCATACGCTATAAATTTATCACTTTGAGATACCATAAGGCATATTTTGTTAATAAGGAACAAAAGGGTAAAACATACTACACAGAGGAACAAGTGATCAGTATGCTGGAGTTTCTTATTGACAACATATTTGTTGAATTTGGAGGTAGACTTTTTCAACAAATTGTCGGCATTCCTATGGGAACGAACTGTGCGCCTCTCCTTGCTGACCTCTTCTTATTTTCATATGAATCGGAGTTCCTTCAGACACTTGTAAAAAACAAGAAGATCAAAGAAGCCAGGTTATTTAATTTCACTTTCAGATATATTGATGATGTTCTTTCCATTAACAATCCGAACTTTTCTGATTGGATTCCATTAATATACCCACCAGAACTAGAAATTAAAGAGACCACAGACACGGCTTCCTCCGCCTCATTTTTAGACTTATACCTCGAATTTGACATACACAGTCATCTCAGTACCAGAATCTATGACAAACGAGACGATTTTAATTTTGAAATTATCAATTTCCCCCACCTTAGTAGTAATATACCAACTTCACCTGCATATGGAATATACATTTCCCAACTTATTAGGTATTCAAGAGCTTGCAGCTCCTATTCAGACTTTGTAAAACGTCACCAGTGTCTGAGCAGAAAGTTGATGAACCAGGGGTATGTCAAAGAACGTCTCGTCCTTTTTCTAAAAAAGTTCATCCGAAGATACCAAGAACTTGTTGATAAATATTCTGTATCAACTTCACAAATAATACAAGATGGTCTTGAAGGATAGATTTTGCGTACTGACGTTTGTTATCATCTTAATTACGTATTATAGAATTCTTTTATAAGTCTTTTTTAGATAATCATTTGAAGTGACTCAGTGGTTATGAAAAACCACATACTTTGAACGGCAAAATTATTTCATTGATTGATATTACTTTAACTTTAGGATCTTGAATACTATGAATGACAAAACTATTTTATTCAATAACACTACTTTTTCTGTTTAGTCTGTTTTTCATGATATACATTTGACGTGAAACTGTACTTATGTATCCCGTCATACTTTGAACCACACCATTATTTTATTTATTATTATTACTTTTACTGTTAAGTCTGGTTTTTGGTATATCTACTTTACGTGAGTCTGTATTTATGTATGCCGACATACGACAAAATTATTTTTATGTCTACCTGTGCGAATTTCAAACGCGCTATTTTACACCAGTAATGAAAACCTTCTATCATTTATGGGTAGACTTTACATAGATAAATTCAGCCGTATTTGACGTGAAACTGTTCTTATGTATCCCGTCATACTTTGAACCACACCATTATTTTATTTATTATTATTACTTTTACTGTTAAGTCTGTTTTTGTTATATCAACTTTACGTAAGTCTTCATTTATGTATGCCGTCATACGACAAAATTATTTTTATGTCTACCTGTGCGAATTTCAAACGCGCATTTTTAAACCAGTCATTTGCCAGTAATGAAACCTTCTATCATTATGGGTAGACTTTACATAGATAAATTCAGCCGTATAAGAAAAGCAAAATGAGAATGTTAAATTAATGTATGCCTTTTTGTGCTTCTTTGTTACATTTGTTGTTTATGTAGAGTTATTAAGATGATAACACAATATTGACTGTTGTACCCCTATTTTTGACATTTTTACTCTTTGAGTATGTTTGTTTTGTTCATGCATCGTTGACAATTTAATGGAATTTGATGCGACTGTCATATAAGTGAGAGGTTTAGCTAGCTATAAAACCAGGTTCAATCCACCATTTTCTACATTAGAAAATGCCTGTACCAAGTCAGGAATATGACAGTTGTTACCCATTCGTTTGATGTGTTTGGACTTTTGATTTTGCCTTTTGATTTTTGATTTTCCTTTTTGAATTTTCCTCGGAGTTCGGTATTTTTGTGTTTTTACTTTTTGTTGCCACCCTTGCATATACATGTAGGCCGTGTATCATTTTAGAGGGGGAGGTGGCAGGATCTTTTTCCGGACATTGGGATCAGATGCTATTAAGCTCAGGATTTTGGGATTGATCCTTTAGGGACCGGATTTTTTTTCTTCAAATGTCAGGATGTCGTGACTGAAATTTCTTTAAAATCAGGACCTCAGGATTTTGCAATCAGGACCCCTCCAACCCCCTCATTTTAGGGAACAGAAGGATACTTGTACTGTAGATACACACTTACAAACCTTTCCCATCCAGAGAGGTAATACCACAGCGACCTTTCAAAAGTCTTTGCCATACAATGTCAGCTCCAACACCAAGACAAGATACAACTCCACGACCAGTTACGACAACACGTCGGATTCCATGTCTGTGACGGTATCCAGATTTAGTGGGTGCTGTACACTTCAAAAACACACGACAACACGTTTTTCTTGATACAGAAAGTGTCATGATTTTTTGTATCGAGCTTCATACATTTGAAAGTCCTGGCTTATTTCCATATATTGTGATTTCTATGTTTTAAAAATCTTTGGAGAGTCTCTTCTATGTTTTTGTAGACTTCGCGATTTCGAAGTTCAAAGTTGGTTCACATTTTGATCGGGGAAAGGAACGACGGTTATAACGGGAGGGTCTAAAACGCGGAAGTGAAAAATGGGTGTATTATAACTAATATCTGGAACCGCTAAAGCTAAATTAATAAATAAAACTGATTTTGAAAGCTGATATAAGAGTCTATCAGATAAAATTAAAATAATATAAATTTGAATATGCTTTTTTACCGAAAAGTTGACCGGAAGTCTTTCTTAGTGTGACTCTGGAAACACATTTTTGAACATTAAAACTTAAATTCACGAAAAAGAATATAACCCGGTCAAAATCTGTAAATTGATTCTTAAAGACAATTTAATGATAAATAATATGATATAAAGAAAAATATGAATACATTACGTAAGAAGGGTAAAAAGTTGACCGGAAGTCACCCTTGTATAGAAATGATGAAGTCAAATTTTCAACTTTGAACTTTAATTCACACAAAAATAAAAAGCCCGGTCAAAATCAAGAACATGATTCTGAAAGACAATTTAATGACAAATAATATGATATAAAGAAAAATATAAATACATTACGTAAGAAGGGTAAAAAGTTGACCGGAAGTCACCCTTGTATAGAAATGATGAAGTCAAATTTTCAACTTTGAACTAAAATTCACACAAAAATAAAAAGCCCGGTCAAAATCAAGAACCTGATTCTGAAAGACAATTTAATGAAAAATAATATGGTATAAGGAAAAATATAAATAAATTACGTCAAAAGAGTAAAAAGTTGACCGGAAGTCACCCTTGTATATAAATGATATAGTTAAAAATTTTCCACTGTGAACTAAAATTCACAAAAAAATAAAAAGCCCGGTCAAAATCTTGAGAACTATTCTGAAAGACAATTCAATAATTAATTACAAACAATATGAAATAAAAAAAAATATGAATAGGTTCCTCAAAATTGGAAAAATCTTGCCCGGAAGCCTATCTTGTGTATAAACGAAGAATTCGAAATTTCAACTTCAATCTCAAATTCACATAGAAATACATAAATCGAACTGAATCTATGATAAAATATCGCAAAAAACGAGATAAAAAATATCTAGATTACATTTAATAAAATTAATAAGCAAAACATTAGAATAAGATAGCAAAGTCTTGACCGACTGTCTTTTTAATTGGTATGTTGTCTAAACACTGCTAAGGACTCCTTAGTGCTCTAAGGACTATACAATGCCACTTAGGGCTAGAAGGAGTGCTGTTATAATTATGTATAATTTTTACATAATATGTTAGATATTGATATTTTTATACATTAATTTCAAATTTTACAGAAAAATAATCATAAATAAACAAGATATTCAACCTTATTTAGGGATGTGTCCGTTTTTCTTTGATATGCCGAAAATCAATAACCGATTGACACGTGCTAAATAAAATAACAACTGATTAAACAATCATAATCTTTTTTATTTCAAGGAATAAACAATTGTATTGAACAGATTTATGCTTAATATTGATAATTTGTAAAATATACAAGTATATTGTGATTCAGATTCAATATTTTATTATAGTCTCACCACATACAAACATAAAATGAGATTCACATATATATATATTTAAAACAATAAAACATTTGCATTGCATGTACCGATCTTAAAAAGATTTATGAGAGACAAATGTTGAATTACAATTGTATTTTCATTTCCTTTAATAGCTCGTAAGTGCATAACGAAAATTCGCCTGTCCTCGCACAATCTATGCATTGAAACTTGACGTTTTTATGGAATAAGTAAAAATAGTAGAATGTGTATTATCTGAGATATAAATGTAGTTGAGGATGAATTTCATTTTATTTTACATGTACAAATTATGGTGATATACGTAAGAAGTTTATCAAAAAATGTTATTGGACTTTTAAAAGAGAAAATGATTGGAAAGATCTACCAGTAGATTTGGGCTGGCAGTAGATATTTTATTAATCTGAATATATTGCATTGTTTAAACTTTTAGTCAGAAACGTATTAGATAATAGGACATAATATGTCTTTGTTTTAGTAGAATTATTTTTTACTTACTCCAAAGCAATTTATAACAACAATCATGATTTTCCAATTATTCAACTGGAATTTGAATTAAAATTGAGCGCGAACGTGTAGAGTGCGAACGGATCTTGGATGCGAACGTGCGGGGTGCGAACGTGTAGGATGCGAAAGTGTTTTGGGCGCGAACGAACCTGATACCATTTTGAGGAAACCATCCTTCCATTTTCCAATAAATTTGTTTTATTAAAAAACGGTTTCTAGAGTGAAATGTCGTAGCTAAATTGCAATAATAGTATTAAATAATGTCTATGTTCATGGACACTTTTTCATACCTGAGGATACGTTTTCATAGTTTTTTTCATTTAAATAAGTATTTACTTTGGTCAAGGAATTGTATATTTAAATATACAATTCCTTGCTTTGGTGGACATTTTTTCATGGGGGACATCATTAAATCTACAAAGTTACACCAATTACTGTTACTGTTACTGGTATGTTCCTCCTATCTAAGGAGTACTCCCGAACGATAAGAATAAGAATATGAATGTTTACATGTATATGAATATTTACAGGGACCTGTTAGTAGCACCTAACCATATAAAAGTCATCACTCTGTACACAAGCTCTGATGTCCTGATTACTATATAACGACACATTCTCAATATATACAATGTCTTTTGATACTTGTTACTCTTTCAAAATATCCTTCACTTTGGATTGTCATTATGATATTAAGTGACTGCTCTTATATATATGTGATAAATTTATAAACCAATCAAGCCTTGGTTGGATTTAATAAAGTACGTTATATATCAAGGCTGTAACAAAATGTTCTTGTAATAGCCTCAATATCTTTACAGTTTGATTCCTTCAGTTTGAATAGTTCTTTAAACTTTGTTGCTGATGGATTAAGGATAAATAGTACAATCAATCCTTGTTCCTCTACTCGGTCAAATGTTCCAACTGGTGTGTTGTTCTTCAAGTAGGATTTAAGAACTGACAAATGTCTATCTCGCTCCACCTTTAATGCAGTTCACGTTATCAGAAAGTGATGTGTATCTTCACGGCTTGTTTCACATAGCAGGCACTTGTCACTTTCTCGACCTCTTGTGAATTTTTCTTTGTCTGATTGTAAAGTGTAAGTTCTTGTGATTAATCTTGCTTTAATTTCGGCCTTTTTCACTTCAATAGTTGTATTTGGTACTAGCTGCCAGATTTGATGAGGCTTTCCGATAGGCTGTTGATTTTATCAAGATATTGCATAGTGGTTTTATTTTCTTTCTCTGATAACCACTGTTTTTCCCAATGCATGTTTATTGCCTTTTTTACAGTCCTTTTCCAGATCTCTTTAGCTTGGTTTGCCTGTACTGGCTCCACCCCAAGCATAATATATGTGGCGGCGTTTGCTGTTCTGTTTGGCAATCCCTGAATTTGTCTACAGACCTGTTGTTGAAGTCTTTCGAGCTTTAGATTAGAATGTCAGTTTTTGTATAATTCATGATCTCTATACCATACAAGCATCTTGGAATTGCATATGTTTGCCATACTTTAAGTGCTACTATTATAGTGGAGCGGCGAATGTTGAAAAAGTCGCTTAGTTAACGATTTTAAATTACCCAAATACCTCATGGAATTTTAAGGTCCTAAAATGTTTATCGATTATTCAGCTTTAGAAAAATATTTGTCGTCAATATCAAATGTGGTACAAATGACGTTAAAAATAGCCTTTACTGACGTTACCCAACTTGCATCGAATATACCACTGCCGATTCGGTAGTCAAATTTCACAAAAAATCCGTTCTAAAAAATATTTTTTGAATGAAATTGGTAAATATAGTTATTCGTGAACTTCATACAATGTAAGGGCATTTCCAAATAGTCCTAAATTTGATGCTTAGTACATCTGAAAATGGTTGAAAATAACACTGTAAAAATCATCTTTTTTCATCTAGCATTATTTTCCCGTGCAGTAAAGGTGTATTTCAAAGGCACAACAATGAAGCCGCCGTATAATACTTCAATCGACCCGATTTACTTTTAGAAGTTAATTCCTACTAATACAAATATTTGACTAAATATCTGCATTTTATCCAGATTTCAAGTCCGAATATTTGTCACAGATTTACCGACATGGTGGTGTATCACGCAGCATGTCTGACCGCAAACTTGGCATATAGACCAAAATCCACTGATCAATCTGCGTATGATTTGGCATACAGAGACCTTATTCTTGACAAAAAGTCTCTTGTTTTATCATCACTTTTGACAAGATATCAGTCTTTTTTACCTGATAAAATAAGACATACTGTAATTCCTCTAAACATATAAGGCTAAACATGAGAGGTGCTACAGGGATGCCATTGCCTTTTTTGCGCAACAAGGACAAGGTAAATCTAGCATTGTATTTGCTAGCGATATTTCCATTGGAGACGCTGTTAAGACAGCGAATAACATCAAAGCATAATTAAAAATGGTTGAGATAAAAGCCGACCTAAAGTACATGTAGCTCCACCAAAACCAACGACAAATCGGTATGCATGTACTTTATGAAGCAGCCTCAATTTAATGACAAAAAATGGGAAATGTTTATATATCTAAGGATTATTATCGTGCAAATAACTAAGTACAAATGCATATCGTTGGAAATATCAGAAGCAATGTTGTCAACCTGTTTGATAAGTTTTGTTACTTGTCTCTTGACAAAGTCTTTTGAAACATTTTCGTCAGTATCAATGAATATTTCGCATGACATTCGGAGAAAATGTGCTACTCTCGCAGAGTGCCTGGTGTCAAATTGTAATAACATAATTACTCCATTTAAAGTCTTATTATGCCGGTCGTTCATGCTTTGGGTGGGTGTGACTTCACTTTAATTTTTTTTAATCGGTTAAAAGTCGGTATTCAACCTCTTTAGGACAAAACAACCAAGCCGTTTCGGTAATCTTGTAGCCTTGGGTCACCTTACGGCCTTCAACAATGAGCAAAGCCCAAATGGCCATACCGCAGTTAGAGGGTTATAATTGCTTATGTACATTTGCTACTTATAACTATGAACTGAACTGTGCCTATTATTGCTTATAATGTTTTATGTTTCATTACAGATGACCGTGGTCATTGTTCTACATTAAAGACATGTGTGAATAAATAGACATTGTTCTTATTTATGACCACGGTCATCTGTGTTGGTGTATGCGACTCTGTTGGTTCTCTTCCATCTGTTTTGGTGGATGCGACTCGTGAAACACACCATACGCCTTCACCTTTTCACCAGGCTAGATCAGTACCGAATGGAAAGAAGAAAACAGTTTTTGACGCCTGGAACGGCTATCATAGTGTACCAATTCCTGAAGAAGATCGCCATCTGACTACCTTCATTACACCCTGGGGCAGATATCGTTACAAGACGGCTCCGCAAGGTTACATAGCTTCAGGCGACGCCTATACAAGACGATATGATGAAATTGTTGCCGATATTCCAAACAAAACCAAATGTGTCGATGACGTCCTCCTATGGGCTGATTCAATTGAGGAAAGTTTTTTTCAAGCTGTACAATGGCTCGACATTTGTGGTCGTCATGGCATCACTCTCAATCCTGAGAAGTTCATATTCGGTCAAGATATGGTAGAATTCGCTGGATTTGAGATCACGTCCAACACTGTCCGTCCTTGCATGAAATACCTTAAGGCGATCCTAGATTTCCCAACACCTAGAAATATCACGGATGTACGTTCATGGTTTGGTCTCGTTAATCAAGTCTCCTACGCCTTCAGCATGGCTGATAAGATGCTTCCCTTCAGGCAATTATTGAAACAAGGAACACCATTTTTCTGGGATGAACACATCAACAAACTGTTCGAGGAATCGAAAGCTGCTATTATAAGCGAAATAGAAGAGGGTGTTCGCATCTTTGATAAAAGTAAACCGACATGTCTTGCTACAGATTGGTCAAAAACTGGTATCGGATTCTGGCTATTTCAGAAACATTGTTCCTGCAAAGGAAGTGAACCATTCTGTTGTAACACAGGATGGCGAATAACTCTTGTCGGGAGTAGATTTACACATCCAGCTGAATCCCGTTATGCGCCAGTAGAAGGCGAAGCGCTAGCCGTCGTCGACGCTTTGGACAAAGCGAGGTATTTTGTACTGGGATGCGACGATCTTATTATAGCAGTTGACCATAAACCACTCCTGAAAATATTCAGTGACAGATCTTTAGAAGACATCTCGAATTCACGCCTTCGAAATTTGAAAGAGAAAACACTCAGATATCGTTTCCGGATGATTCATATACCAGGCGTCAAACATCATGCTGCTGACGGTGTGTCACGTCACCCAACTGGGGATCCTGAAAAACTTATTCTCTTAGATGACATAGCAGCTATCAAGAATAGTACACTGTCGTTGCCACCTGCTACATCTTTTTTATCAGACATACATCATCAAGATTCAGAATTGGATGCTACTGAAATAGATAACAGTGTCTTTATATCAGCCGTATCATCGCTTGATTCGCTTGCAGTCAAATCTGTCACTTGGGACAGAGTTCGTACCGCTACAGCAAGTGACGACAATATGAATGAACTTATCAACTTAATTGAGTCTGGTACACCTGAATTTCGTCATGAATTTCCTTCGCAATTACGGGAATACTTCCAATTCCGTGAACACCTTTACACTATTGATGGTGTTATAATATACAAGGACAGAATCGTCATTCCCCCCAGCCTCCGAGATGAAGTGTTGTCTGCTTTACACGCAGCTCACCAAGGAGTAACAACAATGATTTCTAGAGCTGAATCATCAGTTTTTTGGCCAGGTATTACCCCTGCTATTTCAGCACAAAGAGCCGGATGCAACCATTGCAATCGGATAGCACTTTCTAACCCGAGTGCTCCACCTACACCTCTAATGTCACCAGACTACCCGTTTCAATGTGTTTGTTCTGATTTTTTTCAATACAAAGGGATTTGTTACCTGGTCATAGTTGATCGATACTCAAACTGGCCAATTGTTGAAAGATCATCAAATGGAGCAGCCGGACTCATAACCTGTCTTCGACGCACATTTGTCACTTTTGGAATTCCCGACGAACTAGCATCTGACGGTGGTCCTGAATTTACCTCTACTGCTACAAGACAGTTTCTTCGTGACTGGGGTGTACACCATCGCCTATCGTCAGTGTCCTTCCCTCATAGCAATTGCAGGGCGGAAGTTGGAGTAAAAACCGTCAAACGCATGATTGCTGACAACACTGGTCCTAAAGGTGATCTAGACACGGATGCATTCCAACGGGCCATGCTTCAGTACAGAAATACACCTGATAGAGACACAAAACTTTCCCCTGCAATGTGCGTCTTTGGTCATCCAATCAGGGATTTCATTCCGATTCCACCAGGAAGATATTCTCCTCACAATACTTGGAGGGAAACGTTAGATGCCCGTGAAGAAGCTTTAAGAAACCGCCACATCAAACAGGGTGAACGCTTATCAGAACATACCAAAAGATTGCCTCAACTTGCAACTGGCGATTGTGTGCGTATTCAAAACCAAATAGGGCATTACCCACTCAAATGGGACAAAACTGGCATCATCATTGAAGTCCGCCAATTTGATCAATATGCTGTGAAGGTTGATGGCTCTGGGAGAGTAACTTTACGCAACAGGAAATTTCTCAGAAAGTATGTTCCTGTCAAGGGCATAAAAACAACAAAGACCATACAAGATGACCTTTTTTATAAGAATGTACCTGTCCCGTCATCATTGGACACCAAACAAGTACCACAACCGACGTCTGATACATTAATGGACACTCCTAAAGATTCTACTCGTGACAAGCATTATCCACTTGGTCAGACAACTTCAGACTCCAAGGACAGCTCTACACCAGAATTTACCTATTCACAAGATTTGCCTAGCGAGCAAAAACTTCACATTCCGGAAACGCCCAAGACAGGACTTTCTTCATTCAAAAGTCCTACAGTTGAAAACACACATCATGAGCGCCGTCGTTTGGAATTCACAGAAACGCCACTAGTGAACAAAGGAACACAGCCGACCACCAACACTCCTCCTGTGATTATTACTCCGACAGAAATTACTCCTTCACGTAAATCTAGTCGTGCTAGTAGACCACCTGCCTGGCATTCAGATTATAGTATGGATTAACAATCATGACATTGACATTTTGAATTTTCAGTTCGCATTTCAACTAACGGAGATTAGTGTGATATCATCTTAGTCATATTACAGTATACAAGTATTTGCCACCTTTAATGGAACATTACAGGAACCAAAAACTTAAGGGGAGATAGAGGGTTATAATTGCTTATATACTTATAACTATGAACTGAACTGTGCCTATTATTGCTTATAATGTTTTATGTTTCATTACAGATGACCGTGGTCATTGTTCTACATTAAAGACATGTGTGAATAAATAGACATTGTTCTTATTTAGCAGTCAGCTATAAAAGGCCCCGATACGACAGTGTAAAACAATTCAAACGAAAAGCTTTCGGCATGTGAATTCGTGTTTAAGCATCACGTACTACGTACAATGTGGCAAAGCAAAGTTTGGTTGTCGGCAAATCTAGCCAACAGAAGTAATGGCTCCCCATGTGCCTTTGTTGAAAAACTGCGCAACATGACAAGTTAGAGCCAGTTTTCTTTGAGGGATAAATGGCATCGGACTTTCTACAAGATCTAATTAGTTCATGTAAGGGGGAAAACATGCTAGGCAGCACGTGTTTTCCTTGCACTGATTTATGTCTTTTGTCAAAATGTATGTAGTTGTAATGAAATATCATGAAAATAGTTCTTGTAATATTTGGTAACTTTATTTTAATTTGCTATGTTTTTGACGTTTCATTTGGTATGAAAATAAACTCATCATATATACCATAACGGTCATGTCTCAATTTTAGGAATTTGTTCTACAACACGTTTGCACTAATTGAGTAATATATCAAACTACAATAAATATATTAAATAAAAAGGTATCTTGTATTGAGATAGTTTGAATTCTTTTTAAGAAAACTCAGTGAGACGTCGAATCCTTGAAAGCTGAAACGAATTTTTACATGGCTGCATATTTGATTTGATTTATTAGCTATGCATTTCAGATACTCTTTGAAAACCTTTTTTAAAAAAACTATTAAAGTATTCAAGAAATGCTATTTGTGGATGTCAATTATCAATGTTAATATGTTCCTGTTTTTCATTAGGCATTTTTTGTATGTACCATGGACTACCTTCAAAAAAGTTAAATAAAACGTTGTTCTGACGTCATGTGCAAATATGGGAAAAAAAATGTATGAACTAACGTTTTTCTACATAATGCTACTCGTATAATTTATCGAATAGATTATTAATTTTGAAAAATATCAATGGTATTGTTTCTCTAGATGAAAATAGGATTTTTTTAAGTGATGACCTTTGACCTTGATTTTCGATATTATTGTACCAGATTTGATATTGACGACACATATTTTCAAAAAGTACAGGATTTCAGCTTTCCAATGGGCTATTAAAATCTCATGAGGTATTTAGGTAATTTAAATTTCTAAAATTGTCCTCTCCGCCGCTCCACTACTATAAGTGACATTCATTTTCGTGCGCGAAGGCCTGGACCTAACATTGCGTATACAGTTTTCTTAGCGATATTCAGCTTATTTTTGAAGTCTCTGACTAGTTCTAGATGTTTTGTTTCCGACTTTTGATCTATAATATCATTTCCAAGTTGAACAGAGAATTTTTCACATTTTGTTGTTAATGGCACTAAATCGGACTTATTTGGATTTATTGTCACAAGGTCTCTCTTTGTGCTGTCATGTACAATATCTAATAGTGCTTGAATCTCATGTTTATTACTAGCTAGCAGCGCTATGTCGTCTGCGCAAGTTGGTGCTACGACGCTTATGTTGCCTATTTTTGCTCCTATATCAACCCGATCCAAAGCATATAAAATATTGTTGTTGTATCTTTTGTATCGTGGAATGTTTTGCTCCCTGTCTTACCCCTTGTCTCTGAATAAATTGATCTGACAGAGTATTATCCCATTTCAATTTAACTGCAACGTTTTTGTACATATTTCTTAGTAATATCCAAATGTTGCGAGTTATGCCGTCATGGTACAGTTTATTGATTAAGAAGAGTATCTCATGGTCTAATTTGTCAAATGCTTTCTGTGCATTTAATGTTAGGAGAACAAGTTGTGCAAGTATTTCTTTGTTCTTTGTAGAAATCTGCACTTTGAGCTACAATGAAGGCTGCATTGAGCGAGGATGATTTTTCAGTAAATCCAAGCTGAAGTTTACTTTGTTGTGGTAGAAGCTTGGGTTCTATTCTGTCCTTGAGTATATACTTTCGATCAACGTGGAGAAGCAGTTAGTCACTGTTATGCCTCTGTAGTTTTCATGATATATCTTATCTTTTCCACTCTTCAGTACAGGAGTAACCATCCCTTCTTTCACGTTTGAAGGTACATCTTTTTCTTTGAATATAAGGTTAATAATGTTAATGATATATTGTAGAAGTTCCGTTGACATATTCTTAAGGTGTTCTGCTGAGATTCAATCTGCACCTGGACTCTTTCCAGTTTTAAGCTTTTAATAGATAATGTAACTTCCTCTTCATTTGCTTTTTAGTCTCTTCGTTACTATTGATTTCTATTTGTTCAATTATCTCATTTTGCATAATGGCGAGAATAAGCCTCTCGGTGTATTATTTTGATTCGTTGTTAGTTGTGTGGCTTCTGTACAGATCTCCAAAGTAGTTTTTCCAACCTTCAAGTATATCTTCAGATTCTGCCTGTTCTTTTGCATTAAAAATCATAACGTCTGTATTCACTTTCTTGACACCACTTTGATTTTATATAAGCTGATGGAATAGCTTGTTGTCGTTTTGGGAATCCATCATTATTTGCTCTATGAAGGTGTTTTTCCTAGGTGCATTAGCCTTTCGTTGCACACTTCCTAATAGTCGTTTGGCTTTTATCATTTCCTGCTTTTTCTCGGTGTTTTGTCCATCCAATTTCCATTCATAAAATACTATTTTGAAGTGTTTTGAAGCCTGACTAATTTCTTTATTCCAAATACCATTTCTTGTCGCACCTTTTTCCAGTTTGGCCTTTTAATCACTTTTGGTTTTTTTCTCTTTGTTCTTATTACTTCTGCCTGCATAACTGCATATACGATTGTATGATCAGAGACATTAAGTGGTTCCAAATCTAAGATTTCCACTTTATAATCTAGCGTTCCAAAGTTGCTCTTGTGTAGAAAACAGTCTATCTGTGATTTGTATAGACCATTATGATGGTAGAAAGTGTTTTTGTTTGGAAAATTATCTACTAATAGTAATTGGTTCTCATCTTTTTAAATTCATTTTCAATCATAGAAAAATTGATTTGAAGATTTTTGAAGCGACCACCAAAACTCCTTTACTAAAACTCCAAAACGATCCAAGACTCTCAGTGTAGACTTCTATATGTTTTACACTCAGTTGTATGAGTAAATTTTATGAAAAGTCGAAAAACCCTACCATGGAACCAAATTCAGGGTTATACAGAAACCATGCCGATGCTTATACAACTGCATACAAAACATACAAACATAAAAAAAAACCAACAAAATAACATTTACCTACCACTAGTGGTTCCCTGAAAATGACGCAATCACAAATAATTCAGCAAAATTTTCAAAGTCAATAGAATATTACTGAGAAGTCAGGGTTCATAGAATACCTTTGGGAATCAATTATGCCGATGTTCATAGAAGTTCAACTGCATAGATAATAGCATTGATCTACCACATGTATTTTTGTGCGTTACATTTACTGACCTAATCACAATCTTATACATTGTTGACTCCGCTGCATATTTTATCGACCTTTGCAGTAGATTTCATACAACTGTAGCAGGAACAATTCTGCCTAAGATTCGGGGATGCGGACCACAGCTAATTCTAGTTTGTAAACTGATGTGTGCGGAAAACGACTGATGCCAAAAGTGATGCGCTATAATATATCTAAGTAAATGAAAACCAAAAACTGAAAACAATATATAATTTAATCAGCAAAGTACAACTGTTATCATGTAAAGCCAAAACTAAATAGAAATGAAGCATTGAAGAAGACTTCAATTCACCGTACTGAGGAGGCATGTAGCAAATGCACTAACCTTTTGGAAACTGGTAGGAAAGCCTGGCTTTCCTTAGTGGGACTGAATCTCAGTCCTCAGAGGATTCAAGATAAGAATCTTAAACGAGTTCTATAAAATATATAGGTTTCTCGCAGAAGGTAAACAAAGGTTTTGCGAAGGTGCAAATATTCAACTTTACAATATAGATAAATATCTTTAACCAATGAATTCAAAATATCAAATTATATGCAATTTAACAAATATATATACTGAATAAGCATCATGTAAATGCTTAAATATAGAAATATGAAATTTATAGTTTTAAACAAGGGAAATAATAATGCCATAATGATCCTAACTGCCACACAACAAAACTTGTTCATTATCAAAATCTAATTTGTTAAACAAAAATGCGAATTTACATAAACTATATATTTCAGCAATATTTTTTAATTCATTATTAAAAAACAACACCTCTATAGGTCATACATGTACTTGAAGCTATAAAAAGTGAATTGAAAAAATAAAGACAGACTACTGTAATACACATGACGTGCGATGATAATCTCATTAAAACAAAAATAAACATTACTTTTATCTATGAGTCAATTAAGTCAAAACATTTTTGAAAGAGAGTTGATATTCTTATATAAAATAAAGAAGGTTTATATTGGTCAATGCGACAACCATCCATCAGATAATAAAGGACTGCAAGCAACAAAAGGTTACCTACCATACGACCTTTAACACAAGACAAAAGGTGTGTTTGCTTTGTCACTGCCATGAATAATTCAAATTTGTTTTGAAATAAAGAGCTGAGTGTTAAATGCCAGTTTTTTAATCAGTGGAAACACAACAGTAGACGTAGGTGAAACATTATTATAGATATTACCGCAACAAAGAATGCTACCGCTGAACAAAAGATAGCTCAGTACTGAATCTATTCGAAGAGAAAGTTTGCCTGTCTTTTTTTAAATCGATCCCCATATTTCCAAGCCAGTATATTTTTTTACTAATCTTGTTTAATGATGTCACAGGCACTTGTCTTAGAAATAATTTTTCCTAAATACCTTAATATATATGTTATATTAAGGTGTAGGTATAAAGGGGACAAACAATTTGAGACAAGTGCCTGTGAATGATGTACAGAAAATAAAATAAAATGACAATTTGACCATATTTCAAACTTAAAGAAAATAGAATAATTATTAAACCCCAAAAGTACAGGACAGAACGATTGAGCAATGTATTTTCCAAAGTTTGTTGCCAAAGAAAAAAAATGTAATATCTAATTCATTAGATATAACACAATATGTGTGCGAGAGGGTGGTGCGATAGAAATAACATCAAACAACCATAAAAAAAATATCACCTGCCTTGTCTGCTGGTACATGCACAAAACGATATTCGCCATAGAACTGTTTTGTTTGTATTCTTGTATTATTTTAGTCGAATTATTTTATATAAAGTTACGTTTATAACATTTATTACCTTTATTACAATAATCAACCATAATCCATGCAATTATTTAAGGAAACCATCCAATGATTTTCTAATAAATTTGAGTAAGACTAGAGTGCAATTTCAATGAAACATTGTAATTTGGTTGGTTGCCGGGACCAAAAATGAAGATCAACAATTTAACTAATGTTGAAATATAATATAATCGGTTTCATTATGGGATAAAGTCGAATATACGTGACCCAGAAAGTATTCCGTGTGTGTTGCATTGTCGTTTGAATTTTGTTGCACTTCAGTGTTTCTGTTATTTCGTTTTTCTCCTCTTACAGTTGATGTGTTCCTCTCAGTTTTAGGTTATAACCCGGATTTGTTTTCTTTAAATCGATTGATGGCTTTTAAACAGTGATATACTATTGTTGCCTTAATCGTTGTATATTAAACGGAATTTGATGAGACTTTCGTACAAGTGGAGGTTTACTCAGCGCTATGAAACCAGGTTCAATCGACCATTTTCCACATTTGAAATGCCTGTACAAAGTCAGGAATATGACAGTTCTTGTCCATTCGTTTGGTGTGTTTTGTCATTTGATTTTGCACTTGTGATTAGGGACTTTCTGATTGAATTTTTTTCTCAGTTCAGTATTTTTGTGATTTTACTTATTACTTATAGATATTAGTATCTTATTTTCCAGTTTTATGTGCATACCGACTTTACTACACGATGAAAAAATATATTTGTTTTTGTAAATTTGAGTAATAAATTACTTCCACCGCCTCAACTTTTTAAAGAATCAGAATATCATCTCAAATACTAGAGAAAATATGTATATGTTTTTTATGACGTAGATTTCCTAACACATACAATATCAGTGTATATAAAGTGCGAATCCAGCTAGTTCATTTTTAGCTCACCTGGCCCGAAGGGCCAAGTGAGCTTTTCTCATCACTTGGCGTCCGTCGTCCGTCGTCTGTCGTCGTTAACTTTTACAAAAATCTTCTCCTCTGAAACTACTGGGTCAAATTTAACCAAACTTGGACACAATCATCATTGGGGTATCTAGTTTAAAAAATGTGTCCGACGACTCGGCCAACCATCCAAGATGGCCGCCATGGCTAAAAATAGAACATAGGGGTAAAATGCAGTTTTTGGCTTATAACTCAAAAACCAAAGCATTTAGGGCAAATCTGACATGGGATCAAATTGTTATTCAGGTCAAGATCTATCTAGCCTAAAAATTTTCAGATGAATCGGACAACCCGTTGTTAGGTTGCTGCCCCTGAATTGGTACTTTTAAGGAAGTTTTGCTGTTTTTGGTTAATATCTTGAATATAATTATAGATAGAGATAAACTGTAAACAGCAATATTGTTCAGCTGAGTAAGATTTACAATTAAGTCAATCTGACCAAAATGGTCAATTGACCTCCTAAGGAGTTATTGCCCTTTATAGTAAATTTTTAACAATTTTCTTAAAATTTGTAAATTTTCACTATAATTTTCCACTGAAACTAACTGGACGTAGTTCATTACAGATACAGATAATTGTAAGCAGCAAGAATGTTTAGTAAAGTAAGATCTACAAACACATCACTATCACCAAAACACAATTTTGTCATGAATCCATCTGTGTCCTTTGTTTAATATTCACATAGACCAAGGTGAGCGACACAGGCTCTTTAGAGCCTCTAGTTACTGTTATATGCGGGTATGTCTATTGTAGAATAAAGGATCATGGGAAAACTGTATTTGTTTACGTTTTGAAAATATCAAGTTAAAGGATTTTAAGTTAAGTTTTAACATATTTTCATTGTGATATGTCTTTATGATATACAAACATAGCATTAAAGTTCAAATAAGTGTTATAAAAGCATCATAATATAGCATATCGATTATTGAAAGCGATCCATTTAACTATAGATGCGATGAATTATCACTGTTAGTGCAGTCATTATTAATGTAGAATTTTCAAAGATGCGAGGAATTTTTATTGTAGAATTATGTGATAAATGCACTTGCAACAAATGAAAAAAAACTTAGTTGATGACTTTAGGATTTATGATACATGTATTTTCAAATTGAAATACAAACTCCTCATTCATTCTTCATCAAATATATAGCTTTTCAAACTTGTAACAAAAGCGATTCTCAAAATGTCATATTGTATCATTCAGATTACGTTTCTCCTTGATTTTAACTTATATAGGGAATCACTGGAGCGTGACAGCAGCGGGCCCTCTTAGGCAGTCAGTGGGCCCCTACTTATGAAAAATTATAGATCCGCGAATGGATACTACCGCAGAGGTAAAACCATGCACATTTGGGTTATTGTACACGAAATGCATGCTACAATTCATTTTTGTTGATTTTAGACCCTTTGGAACTCTATGAGGGCTATTTCAGAAACTAGGCAAAAAATCCCCAAACTAGATACACGATTAGATTCAGCATGTCAACGAATTCCAAATATCTATATTAAAGTACTTTTGTCTATAAATTTGGACCCCACAAAATTGAAAAAGGGACCAAAAAATAAAAAAATGCATGCATCGGATACATTTGTTATTGAAGGCATGACTCTAACAATAGGATGAATATACAAAAATATCTTATTCTGGGGGGGGTCTCATTGGGGGGTTCTGATCCCGGATCCCGCTTACTGTTTTGGCAGATTCCGTATTCCGCTTAGTGTTTTGTCAGATTCCCGTATCCCGCTTATACTATGCAGTTCTAATTTTTTGTAATTATCCGTATCCCGCTAGACTTCATTTCCCGTTTTTCACTACACAATCATTTGACTTTCACCTGTCACACTTGCAAAAAATCGGCAATCCGGCGTGACGCTTATACCCAAATGCGACCCACTATTTTACTCTATTTTGACTCATATTAAGCCCATTATAAATATATTAAAAAAGTAGCGTGGATTTTTTATCCCTTTTTATCCCGTCTCGTTCCGTTTTTGAGCCATATATAGATGTCGTATGTGACAATGAGACAACTCTCCATCCGAGTCACAATTTATAAAAGTAGACCATTATAGGTCAATATACGTCAAAATACGGTCTTCAACATGAAGTCTTGACTCACACCGAACAGCAAGTTATAAACGGCTTCAGTGTAAAATCTTTTAAACGGGAAAACAAAGGTGCAATCTATATCAAGATGTACGTAATTAGTGGTGAAGTGTCATGGAAATGGATAAAAAAATAAGGATAAAGATCCCTATACGCTTTATAAGAAACTAAATGGAATACATTTGAAATAAATGTTATTTCTATTGAATTTATTAGAGTGTTTTAAAACAAAACTTTCCTCCGTAAGTTAAATTTTATCAAATCTTTCTCTTACTTTATCTATTGTTTGAGCAAGTCGGCTAAATTAAGGCTTTACAGCTAATTTCCTAATGCATGTTAAGCAAGACTTTGGTTGGCTTGCTTGCTTTGTTTGTATAATTGTTTATACAAACTTTATAAATAAGATTGACATTTTTAAACAATATGAATAGGCATAGTTTAACCTGCATTTTTAATATTTGAATTAAAGTGGGTGTTATCATAATGATTATCCAATAAAAAAAAAAGCAAGCAAATCAACTAAAGTCTTGCTCTACATGCTTAAATATGAGCTGTAATAGATAAAAAAAATTGATTCGAAGTGAAAATGCACCGCATATACAATACTAATGATTCGCTCCACAGTGAAAATGAAAGAATAGTATCATTATTCGACAGTAAACATGACTAGCACTACGAAATCATCATAGTGGAATTTAGTTAAATATGAAGAAACTGAATGACAAAACATATTCTTCGTTATACAACTTTAATAATTGTATTAAAATGAATATTTTTTACTGCAACAACATCTTATCTGTTAGTTATAAAGCACCTGCACTATCTGTTCGTGAAATGTCCTAAATATTCACCTATTTTGGTATATATTTCACAGCTGGATGGCTTTAGGCGCGATAAAACCCCGCTCGCATCTCTTACTTTGTTTTATTAGTATTATGTTTTTCTGAACATATACATTCTTACTAATTTTTTTCATTTTCTTCAAAAATTAAAAAAAGTTCGTCTGTTTATTTATCATTCTACATTAGACATTTATGGCATATACAGTAAAAATTATATTTTAGGATCCGCACTTTACATACACTGCAATATTGACTCAAGTTTTTTTAATTTGCAGTCTACGGTTTTCCACAAAAAGTATCACTATATTAACAGCCTACTAATTATATTCAAATAGTTTTATGTGTAGGCGCGTGCATCATAAAAAACATTCACCAAAGTGATTGTCCTAAATCAGAACTGTCTGAATGCAGTATTTAAAGCTCAAATATTTTTTTATCCATAGGGATAACACTAAACCGATTAAGATTTTAATATCCAAATCCTAGACATTTCTATGGTAAAATTCTACGGGTAAATAATTCCTTTTGGCATCTCTGATGTAAATTTGCAAACTTTTTAAAAAGGAATGACAGTTACTTATATTTCTTGTGTTTTTTCTTAATCCGTGTACTTTTCCTTTTTTACTCAGCTCTCAGTATTTGTGAATATAATCCTATTTGCACTAGATTAAATTGAAATTTAGAATTATGCATTACCTAGAGAGTCTGGCTGATGTCATTGTCCGGGGGATTATACTTTTTGACGTCAAGGTTTGGTACCATTAAAATCGATTTAAACCACAGTATTCCCAAGAAAGTATTTGTTCCATTTCCAGTAGTTTTGGAATAAATTACTACCAGACCAGTCATTTAATGAAATCATTTCCTTCAGTTAAGGTGGCTGTGAGTCTTCATTAAAATCCATAGATACTTTTCATTATTTGTCAAAATGAAGTTTGTATCATACCTTTTTAAAAAATATAATAATGATATTTTTTAAAAAGATTTTAAGAATGACACAGCTAGTAATAACACCAAAAGACGGGTTTGAAATCACAGCATGTAATGTCCCTCACGAGAGTTGATACCACATTTGTAGCAGTATGTATACATATCATAGTCATTGTCGTATAATTGCGGGAATAATTCTTTTTTTGTTAAATGGTGGTTAAGACAAAAAAATATAAAAAGGTATATAAACAATTATTTTGTAATCATTAGAAACAGTTGAGGCATTTTTGAGATATAAAATCGTGCAAAAAAATTCACGTTCGCTGAAATAAATTTCCTTCATAGACAATTTAGACCATTTCCTCGCACTCTGGATCCAAACCTGGTTTGAAGAATGGTATAACGAAACCAATATGAAAAAAAAATCAGTTCCGATCTTCTTATGGATGGAAATAAACAACCACTAAACTTTTAGAAATTTCTTTTACGTCAATTCAATTTATATTACGATAATGAAAAGTACTGCGCTGTTGCCATGTCATCCATCATCATTTACAAGACATAATAGTTTTGATTTAAATATTTTGGTGGTATATAGGCCTTTTGTAATACCTTTCGGTCTTTCTCTGTGACGTTATTCTATTAATGGAATTAACTTATAGCAAACAACATATAAACAGGTTTTAATTATCATTCCCTTTGGAACCCCCCCCCCCACACACACACACACACACAGTGCACACACGCACACTCTTTTATGGAGTTTTGTTTTCTTTCTTTCTGTTTATTAGTAGCATTTCTTAAACCCAATCGAAATACTTTATAACTCACTCTATCTGTTGACATGGCATAATATCTAGCCCAATTACTAAAACCACAACTCCACTGCTCAACTCATTGAGTGTTCCAACCCATATCCCGATTAATGGCATCACTAGGTGATTATTTACCAAGACCCGTGAAAACCGGATAACTTTGTGCTGAACAGCCTTACATGTAATGCAAGAAAAATATATAGTGCAACAGATGGCTGCACTATAACTTATAACTGACCAGACTGAGCTTTCAAAAAGTTAGGTATATGTATTAAAGTTAAAACCACTGTGTGCTTCATTCTATACATTTGATAAATTTCTGAAATGACAACATGTTTTTATTTATCTCTTTTGTAATCCTTGTTTTAATCCCAATATTATTGTTCTTGGTTAATTATCATTATTAATATTGAAAAAAAACGGATGTACTGCTAAGGAACGAAGGCCACACAATTTTAGCTCCTGAAAAATTAGAAATTTACGTTGGATTTTGGTAGTGATTCTGTACGAATTAGTTGAGAAGTATTTAATACTATGATTGTTTATGTAAAGGCAATTCAAATTTATCGAAACAATATAGGTAAACGTAAAGAATTTGAAAATTCTGAACCAAGCGAGATCTTCAATTTGACGACGCTAACGTTGCAACGTCTCCAATAGTATCCTATTGTTCTAAAGATTGTTTTCAAGATGGCGCCTTAGAAACGGTACCTCAATATAGATTTAAATATATATATATACTTGCTGTTTAGTTGAATTTGCCATTGAGACTTTTCTTAAAAAAGTATGTCTGAATACTGTTTTGACACCAACACTGCTACGGTTCTTGACAGTTTATTACAAGTTGTGCAAGATCTTCAGCATCGATATGTCAAATTTGAACAGCAAATGTAGAAGATAACTGTTATACAATCCACGGTGAATTTACTCGTAGAAAAAGTTAACTATGATGAAAAGCACCTCGAATGTGCAATGAATAGAAGCAATGAAATTGAGGGGAGCATTGAAACTATTGGTCATGTGATGCACAAAGTAGTAGACAGATGTAAAGAGGACATTTTCAGCTTGGAAACTGCAGTAGAACAACATAAAGATAATAGTGAAAAAATAGATTCTAAATTGCGTAATATGGAAGATGATGCGATAGAGCTCAAGTGGCGCTCAATGAAAACCAACCACATCTTTACTGGCATCCAATTTCACCCAGAAGAAAACACTGAGGATAAACCGAATTCTTTTATCAAACAAAAGTTGAAAATTGACAAAAGAGTAAACATCGTATGAGTCCATCGATTCGACAAAAGAGGTCACAGAGGTAATCGTCCGATATTAGCAAATTTGTATCAATTAAGGACAAAGAACCTGTCCTTAAAAACGGATACAAAGAGACACAATTCGGAGTTAAAGAACAGTTTCCAAAAGAAATCGAACAACAACGAAAAACGTTATACCCAGTTGCAAAACAGTCAAGAAAAGAAAAAAAGAAAAGTACGTATGGTAAGAGATAAATTGTACATTGATGGTGATTTGTACAAACTAAACACTGAAGGAATTGGAAACGAAAATGTACATGATGTTTTGAGTTTTTATACAGCGGAGAAATATAACACAACAATACGAAAGATCATCAAATGATCCTCGATTATCTCAGCTTGACAGGTTTCCACGTGTTCAAACAAGATTTGACTACCCAACAGTCAAAAGCGCAGACGATTCTAGAAGAAATACATAACAATTAACAGTGTTTTTAACATGAAACCAAGATATTCTACTTTAAAGAGAAAAGAGACTGAACATTACTTCGTTAAATTATTGCTTCCCTATTAATAATTTTTAAAGACAATCCGGTACATGTATAAATGTTTCTATGAAAACCTCTTGTTAATCCACAAAGGTTTTTCGGAATAAACTTGAATATAGGTCAATATGTTTAATACTAGAAGTAAAAAAGAAACAAAATCGGAATATTCGTTTTTAATCATTCTCAATGATCTTCGTTTGGATGTTGTTGAGTTTTTTTTAGTTATAACTGATTAAAAAACGGAAATTGTCTGAAATGTTTTTAATATTAAAAGGCAACTTAACTTAAGTTTAATAAATATGGAATTTATTGATATTTTTTTTACAATTTGTTTACAAGATATGATCTTGTTCTGCGACCTAATTGAGTATCATAACAAAATCAAGGGAAGGTTTACATGGTCGACCTTCATATAACTTTACGAATGTGACCAATATTTCATCGCGGATTCTTTTTGTTTTCCGTGTCCGGTAGTACTTGGTTTTGCTGGTACAAAACACATACTGTGGTTTCATCAATTAAATAGTGAAGGGATAGGAAAACACGGATACACTAGCTATCCTAAATAGTTAACTTACTTCCCAGTTTAAGAAAGTGCAACGATATATCGGTTGACAAATGAAATACATTATTTTGTGACACGCAATATTTTCATTAGTGCTTTAATTTTTGTAAAATCAGAAATTCATTACTCTTATACGAAACCGAATAATTAATTAGTGATTCGAATGATATAATAAAAGATTGCTTTTTAAAACTCTATTTGACCTTAAAAAAAATCCAACTGCAAAATAACACGTAGTAATTCCTGGTAAATGTTTGAATGACTGCCACGTGTCTCACCGATAAACGTCTTTTTACCCTTTACGAAGCGCATAATAAGGATCGACTATACCTGTTCCCTACGACAGCAATTTTATGGCACAACTGGTTAAGTGGCACATAAAAAAGTTTATATATATATACAACTCATAGAAGAAGAAAAATTGGGTTTGGTTTGGTAGTAAAACATATGTATGAAGAAAAAAAATGCAATTACTTGAAAAGTGTTTATACTTTATGAAATATCTTGATGAGTTATGTGATACTAATACACGTTATAATAAATAAATGAATTTTTATTACATCAAAACCATTTGATTAGCTTACCAACCAGATTACAATTTTAAAAAGTTTGTCCTATAGAAAGAGCAATATAATGTCTGTGATAAAAAAAAAGTAATTATTGAAGTATTATGTATTATAATCATCTATGTCATTTTCCAGATTATGATAGTAGTCAACAATGATTCTGACGTTGGCGTCGGATCGTAATGGGAAACGATACTGTACAATGTAATTAAGTAAAATAAACATGTACAACAACAACAAGAAAATAATCAAAAATTATGAAGACAAATTAAAAAGAAAATAATAAAAATTTTGGATAACAAATATCCTTGCACAATATGAGCAACCTGGTGTAAAAGTGTGTCACTAATAACGTAACTCATATCTATCATAACGCAAAAAAATACTAACACATCACAATATCAGAAGGTACATTAAAAGCAGTATATATTTGTAAATACACAACCAAATGAACACGAATAGGACACATCATTCTACTCACACTATTCGCGTGTACGATTATACATCAGAAAGGAAGAACACATAAACTGACAAACACCATCTATACGAAAAGAACTCACTGAAAAGAAATGCTAGCCCAAAACTTACCGAATTGTGTGTATCTCTTTACCAATGTAATTTGGTTTGTGAGAAATAATACTTGAAGAAAATAACGGTATTATTGTACCCAATGCTAAATCTTATTTGTATATGTATTTATTCATTAAACTTGAATAATTGCCTTAACCGTGTGATGGCCACAGACCACAATTAATTCCTCTATTAGTTCTTTATAAATCTTTGGTCACATTGCACCGAATCTTTTTGTCAATTTTTGTGTGTGTTTAATGTATAGTACTAGTAAAAAAATATATCCAAAATTCAGATAGATTGCTTTCACACATCTTACAAATTTAGCCAATACACATCCATACCCCAATGGACAAAACCAAGAGATGTTCCGAAGACTGTAAATATCACCTTTTTGCACTTGGCCTAATCACTCTTTCAATATTAAAATGAGTTAAAATACATTCAACAAAAAATTATTTCACCTATCTTCTTTCGTTTACACCCCCTAAAAATTAAGAAATGAATGAAAAAGGCAAAGAAAAAAAAAGAAAGAAAAATACACTTTAATTACAGGGAACTATATTCGTGAACAGAAAAGTGAACAACGAAAAGTGGTGTCATTAATTGTGGTCTTGGGTCTGATACGACTTTTGTTATCAACTACTTCCGCTACTTATCAACTGCTTCCGATTAATACTATCGCATGCCTTTCTATGACGTTTTCGCATGACATTTCGACGTCATTCGGCAAATGCCGGAAAATACTACCAAATGGAACGTTTTTGTGTAAAACATTACTATGTTGAATAAAAAAAATTCAGAATCAGAAAAATAAGACAATAAAAACAAATAATACAACAAAACTATTTTTAAAGTTAAAAAATAGTTCTTGTCTGAATGTCTTCTGCAGAAGTATATTCTAAAAAGAACATAACATGTCATTTATCATATCAAATTCCTTATTAGCCCATGGTCACAATCATCACTCGAGCCTATCGGCTCTTGTGCTGATATCTCGACCTAGGGCTGATAAGAGTTATGATACACGTATGAAAAGTGTTTATACCGAATTGACGTGCACTTATTTTAAAAACGCGAAAAACACGATAAATTATGTAGCATTAATATGACGAAATGAAAAGAAGATATAGATGTATATTTTTTTAGGATTACGGAGGGTTATTGCGTTTTCTAGATTAATACGATCTGTTTTTAACAGAACTATTTTAACCTAAAAAAAAACACAATGACATACGTTATTAACTGTTAAAAGAGATGTTGCTGTCTGTGAGAAATTTTGTGATCGTATAAACTAAAATATAAACTATAACGATACATTTTAGCTAAAGATACGAATGACATATTGTCTGAAGATCGGGAACTGTATTTAAGGAGATAGCATTACTTTATAACAAGGTAAAGAGAAGTTTGAATTATTACAACTTTAATATGGCACCGACGTGAATTGATCAAAAGTCACTTTAAATCGACATTTTGGTGTCATATTGCCTTAAATTGTCATATTGTTGATACCAAAATTATGAAGCGAATGTATAACATGAGGGACATCTTTTTTTCCATTTACAATTTTCCATGATTTTCCATGATTTTGATCAATTAACAAAAGGTGATATAGGGATGCAATAAAATCCGTAAGTCGACTGATAAACATTGCCATTAATTGGCATTAATACCTATGAGTAGTTGACAAACAATTGTTAATCTTTTCCTGCTGATTTCTTTATCAATTACTAGAACACACCCGTGATATCGCGGGTCCGTGACTGAATTAAAGTATATAACTATGCGTTAGCCTTATTTTAGTATTGGTATTATCATCTGATAAAAGTCGTGCCGATTATAAGATACAGTTTCTCTGCTTTCAAATCTTTCTGTTTGAACCCGTCGACCTAGAACTCTTCAATTATTGGTAATATTCAGGACCTTGAATTGAGTATTTTTAATCAACAGCATTGTCCAATAAAGTTCAATTCTTTGATTCGCTGTTTTACGTCATGCCCGCTAACAAATTGAAAACTGTATTGTTATCTTAGAAAGTCTTACTAATTAAAAAACTACAATAGGGAACAATTTGACAATGATTGAATTTAGTTGTGTCGACCCTGTGATTATGACCCGTGTTTAAAGCAAAATCAAATACACCATTTGGTGGTGCGCCTGTCAGAAGCGGAACGTACATATAAGGTTAAAGTAACAGGTGAATATACTAAATTGGTATCGGTATCGGATTCGACCCGGAACTTGTTAATTATTGGCAATATTAATTATCTGGAAAACAAAAGGGTCTGGAGTGGTGTAATTTTTAATCTACTCCATTGTACTTTATTAGTTATAAATAAAGTTGAATTCTTTGATTCATCGTTTTAACGTGATGCCGGCTGATAAATTGGACCTCGTAATTTTAGTATTATAGATATAGTTTTCAAAATAGCATAAACGGTAATTATAAAGTGCAGTAAATTATGTGAATAGTCAAATACTTATTTCGACAAATTGAATATGACTGAATTGTTAAAAGATCTCGTCTTTTATATCAGTTTTGTTTCTACAGTTTCTCAAACACAATTTCTCTTACAGACAGAAGGTAACGATCCAACATTAAAAAAGAAAAGATCACGATCATGAAAATGCAATATTCCAACGAGAAGAAGACAAATGGATCAATTATATGGTCATTTTCATAAATTTCCTGTTAAATAATCTTTGAATTTTACAATAAACTATGGATTTTCTTATCCCAGGAATAGATTACCATAGCCGTATTCTTGTAGGAATTTTGGGTCCTCAATGCTCTTCAACTTTGTACTTGTTTGGCTTTATAACTATTTTGATCTGAGCGTCACTGACGAGTCTTATGTAGATGAAACGCGCGTCTGGCGTACTAAATTATAATCCTGGTACCTTTGATAACTAATTAAAAACACATATTCTGCACATTTAACCATTAGCAAACTGATATCATAAAAATTATAATCCTGGTACATTTGATAACTATACAACGTTTGACTCGTGTCTAGCTTTTAATAAAGTTATCATAGATGCTTTTTTAAAATTTTTATCTACTAGTATCTATAATAGTTTCTTAATTAATAGGCAAACATGAGAACAAAATGGTAAAATTCGTCATTTCAGTCATCTCACAGTTTTGATGTTCATTCATACGGTAGTAGGTAGATCTCAAAATTCTTGACATAACTGTCCGTGTCCGATTTGTTCTATCTACTAGTATACCGGTTTTCAAAATAAAAGACAGCAGTTATTAAATTCGTTTCGTCGGTAATATTGGCTGGCATTAAAGGGACCACGAGTTGATCAAATTGACCAGGATCTAGTATCTTCAGAGGGGAAAGATTTAATAAACTAGAGCTATGGAATGATGATGACGAACGACAGAAGTGGTGATTCCCGTTTGAATGGTTTTACACTAGTAATTTTGGGGCCTTTAACGCTTGTTGTTCGGTGTGAACCAATGCTCCGTGTTGAAGGCCGTACATTGACCTATAATGGTTGACTTTTTTTTAAATTGTGATTTGGATGTAGAGTTGTCTCATTGGCACTCACACCACATCTTCATATATCTATGAACATAGCTTTTGGGTCAGGTGAACTTATAAGCGATACGAAAAAAATCGTTAATTTGTTTGTCTATCCTGCAATTATCAATTAAGTTACGAAATTGCAATATTTTTATTGGATACTTGTTAGGTTAATGAGGACTTTACTTTTCAGGTGATACAAATTGAACCGAATCAAAATGCAAAGTTGAAATGGTATTTTTTAAACAAAAACATACCTTTCTTGCTACTATTTTCATAAAAAGAATAAGATGAAAGTATAAAAATTTGGAACTTTGAAAAAAATAACATTGTTCTACGTGATTATTGTAAGATAAATTGGACAATAAAGATATCAAATAAAAAAAATGTACAAAAGAACAGAACAAAATGATCTGATGACCACCATAAAACAACGTAGATGAATGAAGATGGGGTATGATTGCCAATGAGACAGCACATTCATGTGTGAGACAATTGAAATTTTACAAAAAAATACATAATTGTATTGTTAAAACGAGAGAGAGAAAGAGAGAAAGAGAGAGAGAGAGAGCGCGCACAGATAAACTTCAATTGTTGCCTCTAAGTTAGCCAAAATACCAAATTCAGAGGAAAATTCAAAACGTTAATACTAGTAACTGTCAGCGCAGTTCTTGATTATAGAAAGTAACGCTCAAGACAAGACAATATTTATGAAAGCAATTTCAAGTCCTGAAAGGTATAAGCCATGCAGAATAAAAAAAAATATAAAAGTAAGAAGAAAAATACAACACTATCCCTAGAAATCAGGCCTACGTTGAGTAACAAGATTTCGTAAGAAACCCAATATCTAATTCTTGTCATTCACACAATGGTTGTTGTTTTAATCCTTCACTTGATTGACTCTTATATTTGTATGAATCTAAATTAACTTCATTATATTCAATAAATCCTCTCATCTTACAATAAGTGGTTTTTATCATATACATTGATTGTATTTACCTTTATCTGCGCGACGGATGTGAGAAATTTACCTGTAATTTGACAACATACGTATGAAAAAAACGTAATAATAATCTGAACCAATTGCAGTTTTTCAGGCGACAGTTTAAGTCATAACCCCTCCCCAAAAAGTGACAATTATACATTGAAATGTTTTACTTATTGATACTTTACCTTTTCCGTATATTCTTTCGAATCAGCTGATTGACATTTGCATACGTTATTGCTAAACACCTACTACATACTATGAAATGGCTACATCGTTCTGACTTTTAGAGAAAAAAAACCTGTGTCTGTTACCTGTGATACGTAAACAGTATGCAACTAGATTTATTGTCTAAATGTGGATCTAACATTATTGTTATTGCAATACTTCTACTAACAATCAAAAGTAATTTCCACTGCCGCGTTATAAAGAATGGACAATCACTTGGTCATTTAAAGAAGGAAATAGTCCAAAGAAATAAAAGATATACATTAAGTATACCAAAAATGGTAAGTCAAGTAATATTAACTATCTCAATATGAATTTCTCATCACTGCTTATAGTTTTATCATTGTTTCTTTAGATTATTATAGTATAAAACTTATTAAATTAAATTATTATCACGAGATACGCATTTAAGTAGATATTTATTTATGTTTTCTAGTTATTTTACGTTTGGAAAAACAAAGGCAATATTTACTTTGCAATATTATCAAATAGTGTTGATAAACTTATTTTAGGAATTCGATTTCTAACACCTGCATTCATGGCGTGTATTTTACACATGTAAACATCCTATTTATGGATTTTAAACTATGTTTCAAAAGGTCTTTAAGTATGTTATAACACTAGGTTGTACTATTGAAACATATTGTCATTTACAAATTCATTCAAGAAGTTTAACATGAGTTGTTTAAAATTATTTTGATTTGAAATTTCTCTTATTGAAGTATCTTTTTTTAATGATTTCTGACTTTTGAACAACGGTATTCTACTGTTGCCTTTATTTTAACACTGACGTACATCACTGTATATAAATCTGTTTTAAGTTAATCGTTTACAATTATATGTTTTCACGTCAAATTGAGTTAGATTCATCTACTTTTTCAACTATTACCGCACCCCCATAACCAACTATCGACAAGGAAGATGCAATCGGTAAAACAGATACGACAAATTAAATGTTAGGTTTGGCAATATTATCGGTGAAGTAAATACGAAAAATGTTTCAAAACGACCGATAGACAGATTGATTCGCATTCTTTTGTTTACCGATTTGTTTTTTGCAATACTTTGTGTTTCAAAAATAACAGCATACAACAGATAATGAGTTTTTCGAATCTGATGATCGGACTTTACTTTTAACTCGGGCAACGTTGACATAATATTGATTTGTCTATTTTCTTAAATCTTTTTGAGTCAGATCGCTCTCCCACTGAGTTGTTCTTATACATCACTGTTTTTCAAATATTCAACTTTGAGCGTTCCTGACTGAAGTTAAACCCCCAACGAATCAAGTTGGGCGTTTACTCGTTTTAAGGAAAATTTTCGCAATGCTAATTAATTTATTAAAAACTGCAGTTAGGTCGTCGCAGTTATGCCATATGCGATCTTCTATATAAAGGAGAACATTTTTTGTTGTTTAATTACAGTTATGTAGACAGTTGCATGGCAATCATAAACAATCAAAAGGATTGAACGTCAAGTGTCTTGGAGGTCTTCAAGGAGTTTCATTGTCTGTTCCCATCAATGATTTGAACGTTACAAATAATGATGCAAACGAATTTTTATTTAAGATTATAACATATAGGTAGTGCGTGCAATTATATTATGAAGAGCTCAATCAACTGCGAATATTTGAGGCAGCGCTAGTTCTTTGAAATGGTTTACTGTTATTAAAAACGGACTGCATACAAATGAAGATTATTCTATTATAGTTGGGTTTTTTTTACATTTCAAGGACAAGTTAATCTACTGGCTCTGAAATCAAAATCAAAGCTACCAGGCTGATCGTTTTGTATTCATACTTCATGTTTTTTCTACAAGAGAAGAAATATTATAGTGTTCAATGATGCCCCCAGTCCAGTTTCTAGTTTGCAAGGATGCTCTCAGTCCAGTATCTAATGTTTAAGGATTCTACCAGTTCTGTATCTAGTCTGAAGAGATGCATTTTTACATTTTTATGCACTAAATAGACCTTATTCAATTTTATAATACTGTCTCAATACTGATATCTAAATTTCCGAGATGACCGAATAAAGTTTATTTGTGAAATTCTAGGGTTATAATTTCTAGATTGTGTTTTGAGAAAAACGTGCAAGAGACAATTTTTTTGAAAAGCATCTATTCATATCAATTTTTTTATTCCGTATTGCAATGCTTAACCCTCTAGGTTTCTAAACGTCTATTGCATCAATTACCGGTTAAGCTTTCATGCTTGTAGTTTCAAAGATATGATTATTAAATAATAAGGAGGTTTTGATTATTCATGTCTATAATATAAGAATCCTATTAATTAATTGGAAAATATGGATTAATAATATCCACTATTTGGTGTTTGATTAATTTGGCAATACGAATTTGACATCGTTACAGATTGAAAAGGGTTTTGTCTAGTAGAGAAGACGTGCATGAAGGATATACTTCGTACATAGGCTTCAATTTGAAGATTTCGTAATTTTCTGTCGTGGAAGCATTTTTCGTGACTTTACAAATATGAAGACAATACGTTAAGCTTGTAACAGCTTGTCAGGCATATGACAGTTGTTTTCCATCTGTTTGGTGTGTTTGCTCATTTGTTAAAGGACTCACCGTTTTGAATTTTCTGGGAGTTCTTTAAATGAGGAGTTAAGCTAGCAATTCAACTAGTTTTAATCTACCATTTTCCTCAAAGGAAAATGTAGAAAACTAAAAAATTAAACACATCAAACGAATGGATAACAACTGTCATATACCTGATTTGGTAAAGGCATTTTCCTATGTAGAAAAGAGTGGATTAAACACGGTTTTACAGCCAGCTTAACCTCTAACTTGTACGACAGTCGCATCAAATTCTGTCATTCTGAAAACGATTTGCGAACAAAACAAACAGACATAATAGGTAAAAATGTCAAAAAATAGGAGTACAACAGTCTTACATTGTGTTATTATCTTAATCGCTATAAAAACAAACAAATATATAATTTCTGTTTTGAATTTCCCTTGGAGATCTATTATTTTGTTATTTAAGGAATGACTGTAATATTTGTTCTGCCTATGAAGAAATAACATAAAAAAATGTGGTGCACACTGAATAACGCGCGCACACTTTGAACGTTCATTTAGTCAACAAGAAAAAAATCAAACAAAGTTCATTATAACTAACGAAATAGATGAGGTATACATAATAACAATTTTCGTTCAAGGTAATACAAAGTATTGCTTTTGTAAAATAAATATAAATTTTACATTTCAATATATATTTATTTTCTAAGGCTTCTTGTTTCAATATTAAGATGACACTACATCGTTTTAATGTATGATTGTTACTTTCAAAAATTTCTACACTGTTTTAACGCATTTGTTGCTTCAAATTTATATCGTGCTTATTTCATTAAATCAATAAAAAGTTGTTTTCCAGAGAAAAAAAATATTGGTTTAGCCCAGTAGTCAGCACTTTTGTATTGACATGAATTATCATTGATATGGTTATATTTATAAATTAACTGTTTACAAAAAATTGTAATTTTTCAAATACTAAGGCTTTTCTACCTCGGGCATAGATTACCTTAGCTGTATTTGGCAAAACTTTTAGGAATTTTGGTCCTCAATGCTCTTCAACTTCGTATTTTATTTGGCAAAAAAATTGTGTGGATTAGAGCGTCACTGATGAGTCTTTTTTAGACGAAACGCGCGTCTGGCGCATTTACAAAATCTAGTCCTGGTATTTATGATGAGTTTATTTAAGCGCCATCTTGATCTTATGAAAATTATGTAACATAAACTTTGCTTTGCTATCGTTAATTATACAAACAAAACTGTAAATGGGTCTAAACCTAAAGTACGCATTCAAAGGAAACTAGAAAATTTTCATTATCTCTTAAACATCTATTTCCTTTTATTTTCTTGACTTTGTATTTCTATGGGTAATATTTGTTTTCCTGTAATATCCAATACATACCTAAGCGATTGAAAATTAAAATCTGTCAAGAGAATTTGTTTTTCAAAGAAACATATAAAAGATATATTTAATTATTGACTAAAGAAATAACACCAAAAAGGTAAAAATTAGTAAACTAATCAAATTCACACGGTACATTAAATCAACAACAATTTCGCTACTTTCCCACATCTGTCTTCTTTAAATATATATGTTTTTTGTATATTAGTTTCATATGCTATAAATATATATGTTTTTGTATATTAGTTTTATATGGTTTCCCTTCCGTAGTCATTTGATACAGAGTATAGTTTCCTTCATAGTTATAACAATAATTACGACATATAACGATGAATGAAATTTTCTTTATAAAAGAACCTTGTAGGAATATGATGATTATACGAATTAATATCAATAGCCATTTAAACATCTGGTTTGTGATGGAGTTTGTGTTTCTTGAGTTATGTCCTTTTTTATTATTTATATTCAGTTTGATTTATGGACATGGTGATCTGTGTTCTTATTAGGCGTGTGCATATTGATGGTCCCATAGATATTTCTCTTTATTAATAAATATAAAATATACTACACACTACTGAATATAAGAATAAAAGTTAAAAACATCCGAAATAAATGCAACAGTAGTATACCGATGTTCAAAACTCATAAATCGATAGACAAAAACAAATATGGGTCATAAACCAAAACCGAGGGAGACGCATTAAATACAAGAAAATGACGACACAATATTAAAATGTAACACACACAGAAACGAACTAAGCATTAGACAAAATCCGACAAGAATAACAAATATAACATCAAAACTAAATATATGAACTTGGGATAGAAAAGTACTGTGACACGTCTTATAATAATGTGAATTCACACTCAAATATAAGAGGAAACAAACGACACAAAAGAAACACAACGTTAAAATGTAACACCAACAGAAACGAACTATAATATAACAATGACAATTTTCCTGACTTGGTGTGTTGAACCTGGTTTTGTGGCATGCTAAACCTCCCTATTTAATGGCCAAAGATTGAATTTTAATATGTCAGTGTCTTAAGATTTTGAAGATGAAAAATGTATCATCAATTGGGGCAACGATCGTCACTGATGAGTCTTTCGTAGACAAAACTCACATCTAATTTGCCAGATTTTAATCCTGGTATTTATATTGAGTTTACAAGCATTTACAATCATTGACGAATCTTCATAAACATGCAGAAAGTACAACTGCAATGTATATATATATTTGATTATACTATTTCTAGTGTTAATAAGATTGCCTGACATGGTATGACACGGCTTTGTGTAATGTTGGAGTAAAAAATGCATCTGTAATCATAATGACAATCAAAAATCTTGAAATTATTCAAATAATACGAGTGTATGTTCAGTACCTACGTACTTACGCGTCTGGCGTACTAAATTATAATCCTGGTACCTTTGATAACTAGTTACGTGTGAACTTGATTAGTCTATGTCAAAATTGTCTTGAAAACAACAATAAATGAAGGCCGCATGTACGCATTTAAAATACATATAAACATATATTTATCAGTTTCTTGGGGGGAAGGTCAATTGTTCATTGCAAAACATTTGTTGACAATATTCCTTGATTCTTGCTGTAATATCTGTCATTTATTTGTAACGACATATATGATGTTTTTAACCATCTCTGATTAACTTTTATTATTTTTCTTCAGAAAATAATAGCACGTATATGTCTGTGATTTTGTGTTTTTTGCATTTGATCTGCAATTAAGCATATTACACCCACGTCATTTTGCGACTACTATAATTTGGAACAAAAAACGTGCGTTTTGTCTACGCAAGACTCATCAGTCGCGTTTAAATCAATTTCCGGAAGGTCAAATCAAAAATAGTTTAAGAGCATTGGAACTAAAAATATTTAAAGCTCTGTCTTAAACGACTGGTGCTTATTATATCTCCGGATTGGAATATTTACTGTTTAAAATGATTAAGCAATACATAAACACTAAATTTAAAACTTCAACTGATGATCGAAAGAGTAATTGTTTATTTTTCTTCACAAAATAATAAAAACACGTATATGTATGTGAGTCTTCTTTTCTTGTTTTTGATCTAAAATTGAGCATATTAACACCCACGTCATTTTGCAACACTTACAATCAGGAATAAAACGCGCGTTTTGTCCACATAAGAAGCATCAGTCGCGCTCAAATCAATAACGAAATTTAGATAAAAAGGAAATAGAACGCTGTAGTCCCACCGATGAAGATAGTAAATTGATAATTGATCATAATCAAATAGATAAGATATGTAATTCTATGTATAAGAATATATCCTATCTTATAAATCTCAGGGAGTATACATTGATCTTTTCTTATAAACACCTATCTATTAATATGTATGCATGTATTGCTTATTGTCTTTTGAAAATGTACTACATGAGTTCTTTGTATATATAAGAGAGTGATAATCCCTTTCTTCATGGTTAAGTACGCGCGCTAGCGAGTACTTATCATGAAGTAAGGGATTATCATTCTCTTACAAACAGAGAGTATTATAAAGTACTCAAGGCGCAAATGATCTCTTGATTGGTTGTATTGAAGAATTTGTTTCATTGTTGATGAAAATTAAATGTTTATAATTGATGCATGACTTCATTTTGCAATATTTTGTTAATGGGCTAGTTTTAGTGATGTAAGGACTTTCTTTTAATTTGGGAAATGTTAAAAATTATGTTATAGACAAGATGTAAGGTGACACAGCAGCACAAATTATATGTTTCTTGACTGTGAGTATGAATGTAAATTCATGATATTTGATATTATCTTTTTTTATTAGTTGCAATTAATAAATAAGTTTCAATTACAACATGTGTACAACAAATTTTATTCCTCAGCAAATTCTTTAGTCTCTCTTTTAAAAACTATTTTATTAAGTCTTGGAATTGTTCTAATAAAGTGCCTTTAAAGTTTTAAACTTTAATCAAATTTCTGGTTTTTTTTTTATCTGATTATTAAAAATGATTATTTTATATTGTTTATTTTTTAGGTAAAATAATTTAGGTTATTTATTTTTATAACATTATTGGCACAAATTTACCTGCAGCAGTAAATTCGACTTATTTTTTTTCTTCACAATACAACTTTTAATGTAAATGTGCTTCAGGGCAGTTGTCACTCATTTATAAAAAAAACTCTTCATTTTGAATTGAAAGTAGGTCTGCACACTAGGATAATTCCTTACTAAGAACATGATTTATATTTATTCTTCATAATTGAGAAACACCAAATTGTAGAATTTCATTGTTCGAGAGCACTTTGCTATATTCCATTTTTTTTCCCTCTCTTAGAGATCTTTACATGATAAGTTACATGTATGGCGGATAAAGCTAATTTGATTCATAAATTTAGAATCAACGTTTAAACTTCTGATAGTAAATTCTTTTTTCTAAACCATAATATTGGATAGTCCAAGAAGCCACATATCTAAAATTACATACGTTATGAATAATGCAACATAAATGAGTGATCAAGGCACAACTTTGTAACACGGCATGAATTTGAGTTTTCATTTAGGGGCATAACCCCATATATGAAATCTTTTTTTAACAATAACCCTTTAGCCAATGGTATTGAACCAATGTGTTTACGCGCATCGGGTGCAAATGACTATAACAAAGATCATAGATCAAGGTCATAAATTATTTATCGAATGGAGGTCGAATATTTGGTCAGTGGTCCTGTATTCTCATCGAAAATCAAACTAAAGATATGTTACTATGTAGTGATTGTCACCCCATGTCACAAATAGAAACAAATTTTTTAAACGACCACAAAACAAATACCTTGATCAACCAATTCATAAAACGTAATTTCAAAAAAAATTCCGGAATTCATTATCCATTTAAATAAATAGGATACACTTGGTGTTATTAACATTCAATTAAATAAGTTAAGATGTATTTATTTAATTTATTGTCAAATCCTGTTGACATTTTATTGCTTCCGTTACTACAAAGAAATATATTACTCGGGATGATCGAAAGGTTTGCCCGGGTCCGTTCATAATAAACAGTGTCTAAGTATGAATTTGAAATTAATTAATATGAATTCTTTGATCTTCTTGTTTTTACAAGTGTCTGAAAGAGCCACAAATTATATAAACATTACAAGAGGTTGGCAAGGAGTTCCCTGAAAAATCAAGGTAATGCATTTGAATTACATTTTTTTTTGAACTGTGCATCTGAAATACTGCCGAATCAAGCTTTAAAAGAGTGTGAATTTGGTTCTAGTAAAGGTTATGTTAAGGTACATGACTTTTCACTTGATATTATTTGCACAGGAAGCTTGTGTGCCCGGAGAAAACCTCTGACCTTCGATAGAAAAGCTGACAATTCTCGTCCATTGAGATTGTTCACAGGCTAGCTAGTGATGTAGTACTTCTACTACCTAGACCACTCGCTCGGCCACCGAGGCCCAAGGAAAGAAAAGTTGAATGTGATCATATTGATGTTGAAAAAGACTTAGATTTGGATCCTCAATGCGCTTCAACTTTGTACTTGTTTGGCATTATAAATATTTTGATATGAGCGTCACTGATGAGTCTTATGTAGACGAAACGCTCGTCTGGCGTACTTAATCATAATTCTGGTACGTTTGATAACTATTGAATTAGCATGCGATGTTTCACGCAAAATCTGAAGGCCGACTTTAATTGATAACACAAAAATGATAAAAATTCATTTATTTGAAAATATCACTTAAAAAACCTCCAGCACAAAACATTTAAACAACCTAATACGTAGAAATATGCAACCTAGAAATAATAAACGCACCTTGAAGGATTGGAAAAAACTTGAAAATGAAGAAAATACCAAAGTTCTCGACTTCATTTTGGTAGATACATTCTGTTGTATTGGACTTGGGTTGAAGTAGTCATTCTTTAGTTTTAAACTTTGGTTGGGCTAATGACAGCAGACCTGCACTAAGTAATTTGTTTCATTCCATGAAAGTGGATGTCAAAGGGTTATTCTATTTATACCCTCATGCTGGTAGTTTCTTCAACACTATTTGTCTCATTAATCATAAATATATATACTTCATTTAGATTTTCCTCAATTTGATTAGTTAAACGTCTAGACATACAATGATATAGATTTAGTGCATGTAGTGATTTCATATCATAAATTAAGTATATAGGTTTCAGAATGAGTGAGAATTAGATATCGCTTGATGCTAACACAAATTATGCTTTTGGAATTGATTATCAGCTATATATCAAGTTGTATAACCATTTTTTTAAAACTCTCTTGAGAAATTCCACTTGACTTTATTCTCGGCGGCACCTGAATAGTTTGACGTCATAGGTTCACATCAGGCGTCACACATCAATATCCAAAGTTTTAAAACTGTTCGAACGCTTCAGATATAAAATTAAATTTTTCACAGAAGATTTGGATAAAAAGTATGAGTATTTTGCATGATAATGAAGAAATAGAATATCTGTGTTACCAAAGCGGAAAGGCATCATAAACCTGACTGATGGCATAAGGACGGTAGCAATTCATTATTACTTTTGCAAGATTGGCAGACTAAAATAATGCATTTCCATATTATGTGTTCATAGCAAACTCTGATCAGTGAGATAATTGAAATATCTCTGCATTTTTCTGCATTTTAGAATTCGTTAACTGCCAAACATTAACTTCATTCACCTTATCCTTTCTTTATCTGTAATTTATATAGATATGTCTTGTATTTCACCATTTTTACATCACCTGGTTAAAGTCATATGAAACGAGTGAGTGGTGAAAAAAAAATGTTCATCCTATTCTTTTACCAATGCATGTATATATCATAAACTTAGTCCTCTGTGCACGATTTTCTCATTTTTTACGAAAATATAACGAATAATCGTCATTTTATTCTCTCTCGGTCTGTTATGATTTAACTAATATGGCTGCTCATTAAATGCCGTGTTTTGAAGCCGAAGTTTACCGATTGTCACCTTATAGTAAACAAATAACAAAAGGCATGGGTATTTAGCACGTTTTTAACATGTACAATCAGAGAATTGTTCATTTTAATGACTGATCCATGCGTATTTCGACCACCGGATTTGTACGAGGAGGGTTACGCTCATGTCACTATGCATACAGAAAATATGTTGGCGAATTGCTTCCTTTAAGGAAGCAATTAAAAATATTTAAACTTCTTCTAAATGTGGAGAAATTAAAGAATTGAGGTTTCTTATGATTTTAAGCTATGGCCGCTGATAATTTATAAAGCTAATTGTTTTATTCTGTCGATACTTCTGTCGGTGTTTTGTTAGTTGTATCATCATCCAAGCATCTAGTGCTTCCGAACTGACGCGATTCGTCATCACATTTATAAAAATAATGCAATTTATAGAAGAAAAAAAATAAGGTTTCAACTCCTTCACCACATAAGTGTTCCGGTAACAAATCAGAAATTGGTTGCGGATACGATATGTTGGTGTCTCAACTCACAAAGGAATATATATGCACTGGCTTTGATTTAAGATATCAGACCAGCCGTTTTATCTGTAATTTTGTCATATTCCCAATTGTTGACAATTTTAATGAGAATTTATTCGCATGACTGTGGATGCATATATATCATACATCGCTATCCTGTTGACGAACCATGTCTTTCTTCTTTGAAATTTCAACGAGATTTGAACATCACTAAACTAATGTCGCCTTACGTTTTTGACCCAAGTCATCCCTTGATTTTTTTATCAATCAAATACTGTATCAACAACGTCGTTTTTTATTGTGTTGCAAGTATATAAGTATTTTTATCCTCACTGCCTTAGTTTCACTGTTTTTGCTGTATTTCTATCACGTAGAGTTTTATCGATATCTTTAGCATTGTCCTAAATCGGGAGGTTTTGCATGTCATTTCACCAGGTTCAACCCACCATTTTCCCTTGAAATGTGCGGTACCAAGTCAGAAATATGGCAATTATCGAATAGTTCGATTCTATTTGTGTTGTTGTTGGTCTTTGTTGCAATTTGTTGTTTCTGTTTTTCCTGTGCTTTTCTCTTATAGTTGATGTGTTTCCTTTGGTTTTAGTTTATAGCATGGATTTGATTTCTGTAATTCGATTGATGACTTTTGAACAGCTGGTAACCAAAGTAGGAATTTTAATGAAATATGAATCGGCAATAATGGTTTACGGCTTTATCATAAATCATTGGATTCGGAAATTTGTGTACTTTGAGATTCTTCTTGTCGTCAAAAGTAAATATGGTGCAGTTTTTCAGAAATCTTGACCAAAGCTCACTTGTCGTTTTCAAGGAGGAACATAATTGAATATCTGACTCCAATTTAATTACCCTTTTTACAGTAGAATGATTGAAAACTTGAATCTATTTTTTTCCTTATTCATTTTTTTATTAACAAATAAAAACCCATCATTAATTGAGATTTTCAAACACACGAGTACGACTTTACAAAAAGGGGGATGTTTTCAGTTTTCAATGATGTATTGTTTTTTAAATAATAAAACCAACGTCCGTCAAAACTCAACACATTTTAAAGAAAGTTATAAAAAAAATATGTATTTATTAATATAACCATGTAGTACCCCTCAATAAAATTGAAAACTTAATGTTTTGGCCCTATTCGTTGAATTTGGAAGACAACAAAATTATTTCAAAACATATTTTTAATTGCGTTTTAACAATGTCATGACGATTTCTATGAAATAAATGTGTATTAATAGGAATGTTAATAATTTCAAGATAAAACTTACAACTTTTAAAAAGATATGTTTTATGATAGAACAGCCTTTTATTCGTTGGAAAATGGAGACATTTTCGGTTATTCAATTCCAATCTAAGTGACGCAATATAATATGTTTTTCTATGAAGAATATACTAACATAGCATTACATTTACGTAACTTTAATCAGTAATTGAAACCTAAAATGACGTTTGTAATCTGGGAACGTTACTACAAAGTTCTGACCCTTGACTGGAATACATATGTTCATTAGTGGAAGGTTTAGCAAATTTCAAATGTCAGTATTGGTTCATAGTGTTTAAAGACCACGACAAAATTCGCAAGTCTTAGATAAATGAGAATGACATGCATTTATGTTTTTAAAAGTTAATAACTTAACTAGGTTTGATTTTGATATATTTTCCATCTGAGCTGGAGATTATAAAATCGGCAAACTCTTTTGTGTCACCTTATTTTGTCCAACCAACAATAAAGTTTAAATTATATATTGCTGTCTGATACATGTATCACATTTCCCTATATTGTCATAGTCACACAATACAGTTCTCTTCAATTATTTATCATGTGAAGGTTCTACAAGCTCTTTCAAAACTTTATCGATTTTGGAACCTTCTGCAGGAAAGAAGAAAAGTACACACCAAGTTAAGTTTGAATGTCTGTCTCGTATCTTTCGCCCCTCTTTGATCATTGCTTTCCTCTTTTCAGCTTTTCAGTCCAACAAATAAAAATAATGGGGTAACTTTCACTTATTTAGGGTAGAAATGTTATAAGAAATGAGTAATTGAAGTATTTAAGAGGAATGAACAATCCATATAAAAGTTTACTGTCTCCAAGGAGGTTTCAATAAGTCATTATGTAAAAATTAAATTACGCCGCGTTTCAGAGCGGGACATAAAAGGCTTCTCTTTTAGTGATTAATATTTGTCATTACAGCATTAAAAGTAATTTCATCTTCTCATAACAATATATTCATTTAAGTATTTCCTATGCCACGTTCTATCATAGCAGAATATAAGAGAACCCCCCCCCCCCCCTCCCAAAAAGAAAACACTATTATGGCTTGTTCTCTCAACTGAATATTCATGGTAGAGTCTTATTTCAAGACAATTTTCTCATAAAATGTGTTTTGGAGACTCCATCCACTCAGAATATTTCATATTTTATAATAGTTCACTTAAATAGCAAAACATTTTAACACATAAGATTGCTCACAAGGTCAAATGTGCATGTACAGCTTCCATTATTAGGTGTAATACCACCATTGATTCCCCCTATTAGTCTTTGTTAAATTTGCACTTTTCCAAAAAAAATGTGCAGAATTTATCTTTGTTTCAAAAAAAGAAATACTTGGCATGAGTAAAGTTTTATTCTGTCCAGTACTATAGCAAAAATTTCATATAACATTTCATTGCATATATAACCATCATTGGAAGTTAACCAATCAAATTTCTCCCCTTATTCCCCCTGTATACAAGGTTTAGTCACCATGTAACCTCAAGATTACAAAATATTCTATAGAAATCCCAAATAAAAAATAATTGTGTTTTGAAATACCCAAGATATACGTTTATGACACAGAAATGGTTTTACTGCAATACAATGTAGGATTAATAACTTACAACTGTAAAATTCAAGGGAAGATTTTTTTCGACCTACTTTCGTTTTGATTTGGTGGTATCCCACCTTTTATCACATTTTTCCTCTGCAACATTAAATCTATTTAAAGGTACTTCTTCATTAATTGAGAATGATCAACCTTTTCTGAACATTTTGTCTGCAGGTTATAAGGTTCAACACGGGAGAACTGAAAAGATCACCATTTTTTTTTTTTTTTACAGTATTATACTCTGAATATTTATTTCTAATAATTGAAGAGTATATTGATTTACCGGCATCTCTATCGTTACCTAGGAATAGATAGTCATTTTGACTAACTTTATTACTTTATTTCGGTTTCAGATGATTTTCATTCTTAATATTAGAGTGATTTCGCAATCCGTCTGTTAGATAATATCTTATTTCAATATTAGAGCAAAGAGCGAAATCAAGAATTTCACATTAATCGATTGATTGAAATGCAACATTTGCGAAAAACAAAAAAGTACTACACAAAAATAACATTTCGTAAATTGACCCGATTTGAATTAATTAAACTTAAGATTTAAATATCAATCATTACAAGTTCATTATCAAATTTATTTAGTGTAAAGAAATCCTCAAAAGTCATGGAAAAACATGAGCAGTGCCAAAATATAGAACTTGACAACTTGTAGGACCATAAAAAATGTTTAACAATAATATTTAGGTGTGTTTTAATTGATTGATAACAAACTCAATGTTTATACAGATAACAACAAAATCAAAATCGTAAAAATAGAATACCGTTATTCAAAGGAAATCATATTTGTTTATCCCTTATTGTTTTGTACATAAACGGGTCGTGAGGTTTCTTGAATATTAGAGACGTACAAGCAGCATACATTCTGTGCTGTCTGAAATACCATTTAGATTTATGGTGAACAACTGCGGAAAATATAAAGAATTGACTTCGTCGTTTTAAAAACTTTAATTATGATATAAATACACATGACCAATATAATAGAAAAATCCAAGTGTTACTTATAAATTTACTTTCCTTGTTTCCTTGAATAAGTATTAGACTCAAAGTCAGTAAGACTTATATACTATAAAAATTTATTTTTAATATGCAAGAAAATGATACAATTTGTTAATAAAAATATTTCGGTTTATGTATCAATTTATATTTAAAGTTAACATTTCTGTCAGTATGAATTGATTCTTAACTCATAAGTATTGGTATAATCTTCCTTTTTAGTTTCTAAATATGGATTGTAGACAATACGTTAAGGAAAATATAAATTGTACAATCAAATTTATATAATGTTATCCTGGTTTGTTTTCGTGACATGAACTTTAATATACTTTAATAATGACATGCTTACAACATTTTTATGATATGTTTTACTCTTGAGATACAATGGCTTATAATTGATAGATTTGTAGCTTGTTTTGTAAAAACATGAGGTAGAATGAAATATTATTCATTTGATGAGTACTTGCTAATCTTTTACCCATGTTATAAGACAACATATGAGTTTTTTTGCTTTCGTTATGTTAGTTTTAATTGCACTTTTTGTTTAGATTGACAACACCAAACAAGTCAACCAAGAATTGTTTCTATATAGGTCAGGATAATAGAGAAAATCTATAATTCATAAAATGATCTCATATTAAATAACTAATTCACCATATAAAGAGAAGATTTCTTGATTTCAGAATAAGAATCAGCTATTCCTTAAGAAGAACCCATTCCACTTTTGGTATTATTTCTAATCCTGGGAGTAGCGAAATCACCAAGTTGAATTATCTAAAGCCTCTGATTGACGCATTGAAGTCCCGTTCATCGAACACACTTACTACCTACAGATTAACTAGGATTTATATATGATAAAGTTGTCCTCTGTGAATTTAGTAGTTTCGAACAAAACTCTTTTTCCATACAGTTATGAAAACTCCTTTCACGTTTTCGAGAGGTACCGATCACTTATTTATTGATACTAGTTCTGCTAAGTACAGATTGGATGCAATTGATATTGTAAACCATAGCCTATACACACCAGCGAAATGCTTCCAAAGATAATAAAAAATGTACGTTTTTATGTAGAATTTGCTAATAAGGGTTTGGAGGCCACATCAATATTAGCAATATTTTCCCTCACAAAATCTATCCAGAAAACAATACTCTTCCAACATCCAAGATACACTGCACCCATCACTTATTATACCTACACAAACCCTTTTGAATCAAAGATGTTTAACTACAACAGAATACTAGATAACTGAATTAGCTGCTGATATGTAAAATCCAAACATTGCAATAATTCTAGTACATCGTCCCTATACACAAATGTTCCCGTGGTCATGTACTTTGTGGAGACCCTATCATCGTGTAAAATGAACTGGTTTGAATAAAGTTGTTACATATGGTGCCACATGTGTTGCAGGATTTGCTTACCCTTTCGGAGCACATGATATTACCCGAAGTTTTTCTATGTTGTGTTTTGTGTAATATCATTTGTCTGTTTGTCTTCTTTCGTTTTTAGCCATGGCGTTGTCAGTTTGTTTTTGATATATGAGTTTTAATATCCCTCTGGTATCTGGTGTTTCAAAGATCCATCATATGTGTATGTTCAGTTTCTATAGAATATTTTGTAAAACAAACCTCGAAGTTACATTCTTTCTAAAGATTGTAGAAGAAAAACAAGGGGTGGACATTTGATTTCCAGTGAGGGTTATTTTTTTATACGCAATGACATGTTATGTAAAATTTTGTCAATACTAATGGGCAGGATAAACCCATTTTTTGTGTCAATTATTTTTTTATGTGAAACAAAGATGAATTCTGCAATAAGAAGTGCAAATTTTAAACAGACCAATAGAGGCAACACCATGGTGGTATTACAACTTTAGTTTAGGGTTTGCCTTAATTGGCTGTCTGTCGTACCGTTTAACGTTTTACTATTACCAATGTTATTTCAACTGATCGGGTGGAGCTTACGTTTTTATTTGCATAAGGACAGTCTATTTGAAGATGTGTGTGATAAGGATGATAACCGTTATAATTATTACTGATTTCTAATCACCTATCAGTGCCATCAAAGAAATTTACAAAACAATGACTGGACACTTCATTTTTGAGTTTATCCTTAAACCCCTAACTATAGATGGACTGGTTTATTATGAGCGAACCGGTTAAACTCCGCCCAGTCAAGTGAAATAAATTGAGTAATATATGGTATTTATTGTGCTCACGGTTGAATGCAATTTAATCATTATATATTTTTATCATGTGTTCGTGAGTGGATGGTTCTCTCATTTGCGATAGTGCCATATCATTTCATATCGATTTAAAAATAGTAAGGACATCTAGGTTGATTACACTTAAAATGCTTTTTCTGTTTGTGTAGCTTGCTTTAAACCTATTGAAGATTTCTAGCAAACAGTCATTTATTAGAATAGACAATAGAATTTTTAATATACTGTGTCAGGTTTCTATAAAAAAAAATATTAGCGTTTACTGTTAGTTCATGTTTTTATAAGGTTTAACATGAGAATTTATTTTTACAATATGTATCCCTCGAAATCTTTATGAATGAATTATTACTATATGATTTCAAAAGGTGTTATTTGCAAATTATAATTAAAGCATTAGGTATCGTCTAATTTTGATATAACAACCTTAATCATTAACGTTAAATAATAGATATTGCATAGGATAGGTCAGAAAAATATATTTACCACTGGTTTACCTCAACAGGCATAATGTTCTGTCTTTCATCTTGTTATCAAATTACAGTAAGTACTAAGTCGGTAGGAATAGAATATTTGTATTATCTAAATGATGCATGTCGCCTATCTATGTCAAGAGAACTAGTATTATATTTTTTAATAATTTGGAAGGTCTATTTTGATGACCTTAAGTTTTATATAGCAAAATGACGTGCGTGTGTTCTAAAATGGTGAATAAAATCAAAATTCGTGCAGATGTGTATAACATGAGAAGTCAATAAGAATTAATTTCAAACACAAAAAGATCAATATATATTAGAAATTCAAAAAAGTACTCCACACATAAATACCTGTTTAAAATTATTTTTCAAAATGTGTTTTCAATAAAGATGACTTCGATCTGCAAGATACACAATCTAACCGGCACTATGCATCGTGTCGAAACCCACGATAGAGCCAACAAGAAAATGCATTACTAGACGAACAAAACATTCACTTTGTATAAAGACTAGTTGGAGTCGTCTAGGTCGCTGGATATATTGCAGGCGACGTTGCCATAATGTCTTGATAGAAGCGAGCCATGTAAAAACTAAAGTTAAAGCCGACAAGAAAATGCATTACTGGACACACAAAATATACACAAGATAATGCATTACTGGACGAACAAAATATACACTTTTTATTTAGACTAGTTGGAGTGGTCTAGGTCGCTGGATATATTACAGGCGGTGTTGTCATAATGTCTTGACAGAAGCGAGCCGTGTTGAAACCCAAGATAAATCCGACAAGAAAATGCATTACTGAACGAATAAAATATTCACTTTTTATATAGACTAAGTGGAGTGGTCTAGGTCGCTGGATATACTGAAGGCGGTGTTGTCATAATGTCTTGATAGAATCGAGCCGTGTTGAAACCCAAGATAAATCCGACAAGAAAATGCATTACTGGACGAACAAAATATTCCCTTTTTATATAGACAAGGTGGAGTGGTCTAGGTCGCTGGATATACTGAAGGCGGTGTTGTCATAGTGTCTTGATAGAAACGAGCCATGTTGAAGTCCAAGTTACAGCCGGCAAGAAAATGCAATACTGGACGAACAAAAGATACACATTTTATATAGACTAGGTGGAGTGGTCTAGGTCGCTGGATATACTGAAGGCGGTGTTGTCACAATGTCTTGATAGAAGCGAGCCGTGTTGAAACCCAAGATAAAGCCGACAGGAAAATGCAATACTGGACGAACAAAATATTAACTTTTTATATAGACTAAGTGGAGTGGTCTAGGTCGCTGGATATACTGAAGGCGGTGTTGTCATAATGTCTTGATAGAAGCGAGCCATGTTGAAGTCCAAGTTACAGCCGGCAAGAAAATGCATTACTGGACAAACAAAATGTATTACTGGACGAACAAAATATTGCCTTTTTATATAGACTAGGTGGAATGGTCTAGGTCGCTGGATATACTGAAGGCGGTGTTGTCATAATGTCTTGATAGAAGCCAGCCATGTTGAAGTCCAAGTTACAGCCGGCAACAAAATACAATACTGGACGAACAAAAGATACACTTTTTATATAGACCAGTTGGAGGGTCTCGATTGCTGGATAAATTGCAGGCGGTATTTTCACAATGTCTTAGAAACGAGGGTGCAAGGGGAAAACTAAAATATGCTTACGCAGATTTGTAGACATTGTTGAGCATAATTTTTGACGAGTATATAAAGTTAATGGTGTAAGATCTGTACAGGAAAGTCATTCCAATGGAGAATGTCTGTCGTAATTTTATCACAGTTTAGACGTTTATATACAATACTTTAAACAATTATGAATAATTTGCTTGATCACTATTGAGAATTGCATTTACCAAACTCATATACTTAGGTAGATCATCAGTAAATATTTCCTCATATAGATTTAGTTTTATTAAACTATTTTTCTCACGGTATCTCAAAAACATAACGCAGCTAATTGTTGAATGGAGCGTCTATGGTCAATAGTTATCAAATGAACCAGGATTATAATTTAGTACGCTAGACACCCCTTTCGTCTACAAAAGACTCATCAGTGACGCTCAAATCAAAATATTTATAAAGCCATACAAGTACAAAGTTGAAGAGCATTAGTGTCAAATTAGACAATGAAATATTCATTTATTAGAACTTTTTAATTATATTTCAAATGTGATAACAATTTCGAACGAAACATTTTCCTTCTCATACTTTCCGATTTGTTAACTGTTCAGTTTTAAGAAAATATGATTTTTTTTTAATTGTGATGAAACTTGTTGGCCACAATTGTTCAAAGAAATATTTTAAAAGCTAAAGAACATTCTAAAGAAATAAGTCAAATGAAAATGAAAAAAAAAAATATCCAAGACATGGCGATTATTCGAATTTCGTTTGAAGAAAGGTTATTAAAAATGTGTAACCTCAGTTGTATCCTGACCTGCCTCCACATGACAAAGTGTCATAAGCGTGGTCAGAGGCATAGAATATCATCAAGAAGGGTAACAACATGCAAATACATTTCATTTTGATGTTTAGTCACATTTTTGTTAACAGTGGAAATTTGATAACATGATAGTATTATAGATCGTCATCATAATTCATTTTGGATATGATTTTGTTTTGGTTGTGACAAATATGTGTGTAACGGTGAAATTAAAACAACTAAATAATAACAACTATCTGATTGTCAGTCGAAATATCGCACAACTATGTAAATTTATTAAGTAAGAATATTAGCTGCAAGAAACGTTTAGCTTTTATTTTTAATTTGCTGTGTTGTTTTGAGTTTTTTCTCGATTGATGATCGAACAAGGCTACATACATTTTCCAACAGTTGAGTTTCCTTTTCCGATAGACATATACCTTTTAGAATATCTTTTAATCCTCCGAGTTTCCAATTTCAATTTTAAGAGAATTTCATCAGCACTACTACAATGAATTCATTATTTTTGATGGGATACTATTTTTTATTGATTTCGATGTAACAGTGTGAACCACGAATTTAAATGTTCAATGAAGTAACAAAAATATGTATAGGCTTTTATGCAGACCTTTTAAACCACAAAACAATATCCTAAAAACACAAATTTTCCTCGATCCATGAAAATTGGTACCTTTGACAATTAGGGAACACACAGTATCAGCTGTCCCTTTTTTCTCTCTTATCGGATTAAAATTGTCAATAGTTTTGGTAATCAGAAATTATCACAGACAAAGAAAATCTCGCGCGTCCAAAGATTCTTACTCTCAGCAAAGCTTTTGTTTCTGAAATATTACATATTAATCATTATTTTCTATATTTTCAGCATTTATGTCAAAGATCATTTCAGCGATGTGGGAACGGGTACGGAGGTTGTGGTGGACACTGTCCTCCAGGGAGAAGAAACGTCTGTTCAAGATCAAGGGGATTCTGTATATCTGTGCGAATGCGATCAGGATAGACATCGAGTGTTTTCTAAGGGAACACAGGACTCTTGCTCAAACTCATTGTATTTATTTATGATTTCATTACAACTTAGTGGTATTCACTCGTTAAACAGTTAGAAAATTGTTGATATCTGTATTTCAGTAATCATTCATTATTTCTTAATATTATCTATTTATGTCAAGGTTTCATGTTCTTTTGAAATAAGTTCATCTTTAAAGAATGACAATACGCCTTTTTATCATGTATATGAATAAGCTCAAATATCTTTAAGGTAAAAGGATGTGATTGATGATATATCAGTTTCGTTTGAAGGTTTTTTTTATTAGTTTTAAGGTATAATTCTCTGTATTGTTCTTACGTTCAGCATATTGCAATATCTTATCAATTCATTCCAAAATTAACATTAGCTGAAGGTGTATCTATAAATATTTTGGATAACAGATATCCTTCTTTAGTATTTTTCTTCTCATATTGATTTTTGTTTTGATGTACTATAAAATACTATTCACGAATGTCTTTTCATTGAAAAAAAAACACTTTATAAAAAAAAACAAATTCTTAATCTACAGCAACAATATATATCAAATAAAAGAACAAAAGACTAAACTAGAGAATAGAATTTAAAACCAAATGAACTAGATTTTGAAATTTCAATACGTAATAGTACACTTATGGAATCAAAACTTAATTCTAAAGAAGCAAAATCCAATAATAATAAAATGCATTAGTAAAGATATTTTTTAAACAGACGAAATCATCATAAATGCCAACAAAAATACAAATTGTAAAAGTTATCTTTAGAAATACGAGAATCAATAACACAGAAAATAAGAGAAAACGGAAAAACAAAAGATAATGTAAAACAAAATAAGCTTTAAGGTTGCCTTTTATTACATACATTCACTTCTTTTAAATCTGGTGGTTGTTTCATTAACAATCATGCAACATCTTTGTATTCTTCTTAAGGAATGTGCACTATCAACGTTAACTCTAGAAACCAGTTATCCAAAAATTGCCAATGACAAATTATGCAAGCGTTGAAGACGCCATAGAGTTGGTTTGAAACACTTTTGTAGATAAGTGCTAGTTTGTTAATTGTTTCTCTGGCAAAACACGTAATACTATTCTTCGTTTTATGGTTGAAAATACGGATATTTTGTGTTATTTAAATTTGCTGTTACAAAATGTTAGAAATTATTATAAATTAAGTTATGTATCTCCCTCATACAAAGCTCTGATTCCTTTCACGGATTTGGCTATACTTTTTGGACCTTTTGGATTATAGCTTTTTATCTTTTATATAAGCTTTGGATTGCAAATATTTTGGCCACGAGCATCACTGAAGAGACATGTATTGTCGAAATGCGCATCTGGTGCAAGAAAATTGGTACCGTAATTTATTACTGTGATATTTATCTTCATTTTTCATGAATAATCATTGCTTTGAACTATGACATCAACTGTGTTTATTTCCATTCTGTAAAAAGGTCGGCAAAATCACATATAAACTTGAAGATTGCTAATAAAAACATGCCGATGAATTGAGATTATCTTAGTTTTTCGAACGATCCGACATTTTATAAATTCTAAACTTTACATTAAAGGATCGCATCAATCAAATTTCATGTAACAAAAGTGTAAACTAATTTGCAAATAATAACGCCGTTATGAAACGTCCATCATCAGTTGCATCACCCAGTGATAGATCAAACGCACAAAAGAAACCATGATTTCAACGTCACAATTACACTAAATGACAAAAATGAACTGTTACCTTCATTTGGGTAAAACACGGCATATATAAAATAACGACTGAACAACTTGTACAACTTGACCCCAACCAAAAGCTGGAGCTGATCTCAGGTTTCAGGAAGGATCTTCATATCCTGCATCATATGTTGCAACCATCTAGTTGTTCATGTCATTAAAAATCCTGTGATTAGTCTCAATCGGCGGGTCCTATTCGGGGAATTAAGAACGGGATTGTGATAAAGACACTCGGAACATATCCTTTGTTATCTGTGAAACACAAGTTATATTTAATTTATCGACCTTATCTAACTTTTGTTGACAATTCAGTTTCAAACTTACCTCTAATTAAATAAAGGGTGAAACAAGTTATCCAATAATATCACTCTATCTCTAGATGTCGTCACTCGATGAATCATAGAATAGACAAAAATGATACATGTGGCATCTTTTCACGATTGTTTAAGTCAAACATGTACTATTGAATTTTAGAATAAAACAGAATTACTGATGTTTCTCATCATAACTTTAGTTATTACAGGGTTTAGGTTGTTTGTTTTTGGAGATTATTGAAATGTTAAACATTTCGCTTCAGCAGTTAGTGGTTCAGATAAAAGCTGCACCAAATAGGTATGTTAACAAAAGTGAATACTATGTATTTGTGTTCTAAATGGTAAGTCATTGATACAAATGTGATAGAATGATTATTGCAAGTTTCATAAACACATATTATGAATCTCAATTTATGCTAATGTGTTAGTGTTAATTCTCTGTAGACTATTTTACTCTAATAAGCATTACTTGTGCATTTTTCTTATTCATCATTGTTTTTTTCTGTTAAATCTGTAAGAAATCTGAGTTTTGTCTTTTATGGAGCGTTGCCTCAATATACTCTTTTCAACAATTCGACACAACGGCAGATAACAGAACAGCCTTAGCAAATAGAAAATTAAAAGCTGAACTCTAAAAATGAGTAAGGTAAACAAAAACTGAAACAGGAGTTTGGATAGAACAATAATAATGTATACAATAAATCGAGGAATGATGTGAACAAACAAGAAATGACGTACTTTTTTTGGATTCGAGTGGCACTGATGAGTCTTTTGTAGACGAAACGTGCGTCTGGCGTATATACAAAATGTAGTCCTGGTATCTACATTGAAGACCCATTGGTTGCCTTCGGCTGTTGTTTGCTCTATGGTCGGGTGGTTGTCGCTTTGACATATTCACCATTTCCTTTCTCAATTGTATCTATGATGAGTTTAATTATACGCAAACAAATAAGACTTATATAAATAACAAAGAACATTTGCACAACAAAAGGACGCATAAAAAGGACAAAAAAAGACAAACTTCACGAAAATTAAATGTACCAAGTCAGGAATGTAATAATTGTTTTCGATTCGTTCTATTGGTTGATAACGTCTTACGTTTGATGTTGTCAGTTTGTATTCACTCCATCCTTTTTTAATCAAATTGAGTTCTGTTTTTTTTACATAATTATTTGTGTAGAAAAAGAGATACCTTTCTTCAATTCGCCGTACTTAATTATTTTTAATGAATTAACTTCTTACATCCTCGCGCAAAAGTGACATTGAAAGGATTTGGTTATCCTTTGCCGATCCCAATCATATACTAGTATTAGCATAATCTAGGAGTTAAACATTTGTGTATCATTATCATCGATGTTTACGTGCGATTCGGACTCCAAGAGTTTCTACTGTGCTGCTTCTATATTGTTTGCCGTTGTATTTCTATCTACTCGTCTGGAGTACATGTACAGAAATAACCTATGACACAAGATCATTTAAGCTTTTGACCAGGTTCACGAGTCATGAATCATGGTATTCACGGAATGAAGAGTGTACCTTTATTGGCAAATTCATGTTGGTGGAAAGGATGAACCAACATGTGTCTAAAACAATATACCACTATTCAAGATTCAGTATAACCACTTTTTATCAATGTCCATGAACATTTATTATCAAGATTAAAATTCAACCCATTGTAATATCCCGTATGGACCAAAAAATTAAAGTCATTGTTAAAACGAAAAATCCATAAATTGATAAACTGTACATATGTTCGACCTAAGTCCGTATTCAGAGACAAAGTATCCGTGAAATATCTGAAGTTGTTTTACGGCAAATCTGTTGTTGCTTCTGTAGCAAACCACAAGTTCTGAATTGCATCATCGAATATTGCAATGAAAAAACATCTGAGCACTTACCATGTTTGTACAGGATACATTAACTTCACAAGCTTAAGCTCGGTAAAAACAATATTACAGTGTGGTCTCATCTGCATGTTCTACAAAGGAAATGCTGGTAAGTTTAGATTCAAAATTTTGTCCACATTGACAGAGGGATTACAGAACTTCTGTTTAACTGTTAACTTCTTTAGTGACATTCATCATATGTGGACTCTTTAAAAGAACCAAAGACATAATCTCGTTAATATTTTAAATAAATCAAATCCTTCAAATTTTTAAACCTGTTCACGACCATACAACAGAAAAATACAGTCTTAAAAAAAATAATCCGCAACGATTCCCTCCAAAAATATATTTAGAAATATATTTCTATATAATATTCTACGTAATTTATAACAAATTAGCCCGAAAAAACCCTGCTATACCAAAGAACGAATAATTGGTATGCTAAGGAGTCAAACATTAATAACACATTTGTGCAATTTGTAGGTCTAAATTTCCAGCTGGGTGTCGGTATTCACATTTAAACAAACTGTGCACCTATCCTGGTCAACTTTTCATTATTTTTCATATTAAAAAGAGTTCCTCAAGACACGTATAAAAAATGAAGTTCAGAAACGCTGGAATATTTTTAATTCCATATAAAGCTATAATAATGATGTTCTTTCCAATAGCAAACTTTTCTGATAGGGTCCCATTTATATATCCTCATGAACTAGAGAATAAATAATAAACAACACAAAAACGTCTGCATATTTTCTAGACAGTAACCTCGAATGTGACCACAGAGGCCATCTTAGTGCCAGAATCTATAACAAATAAGATTATTTCAGTTTTGAAATCATAAATTTTGCACACCTATATATATTGATCAATATTTGACTTTATTCGCGTATGGAATTTACCGTATAGCGGGTTATTTTCGCGAGTGTAAAATTTCGCAATTTCCTTTAAACAAGGTGTACGAACAACTTTGGCGATATTATTTTTGGCGGATTCAAATATTTTATAAATCAATACATTTGCATGCACACTTTTAAGTTTGCGGAATTTTTTTTGACGATTTTGTTCTATCGGCGAAAATGAGCAAAAATTCCTGAAATTTTGATTCCCCCTTCATTTACGATACCAGCTAAGCTAAATGTCTAGCGAAATTTTCTCAAGGTGCTTTTTTCCATACGTTTTGCACCAACTCGATCAATTGATATGTACATTTTTGTGCTTTTTAATAGCTTAATCGAAATTGTACGGTTGTCAGTACTTATTTTTATTATGTAACAAGAGACCGAACGCAATGGAAATAAACACTAATATGGTTGTCATTTTCTACTGTGTGATCTGGTTGGGATTTTACTCTAATGAGTAGACAAACCTAACCACCACATAATACAAATATTTTTATATGAACTTAAGCTTAAGCATATTTTTTAACCTGAACCAAAAAAGCTCAATAAAAGGAAATATAGTATTATATAAACCTGTGACGATTGTAACACAATAAACAATAACAACCCTAGATGAAAATATCTTAAGACCAACCAAACAATACAACTTTAAAGAAACACTTATACGAAGCTGGGAATAAAATTCTACTAAATAACAATATATATTTTTTTTCTAATTCGGTAGGTCACATTCATGAAAGGGAAGGGGATTGTAATTACGACGTAAGGAACATGTCCGATATCGTTTGTGAAACAGTTATTCCATAACGGTCAACCAACTCGTGATGGCGTCCGTAAAATTTACGAAGGGATAACCGTACCATTATCGTAAACTGAGTTGTTGAGTAAAAGAACTGTCACACAAATAAGGCAAACAATAATCTTCTCAACTACAGGTGGCATCCGCATTGTTATTTTTGGTACAAATTCGCCGATAGCTCTCATTCCTTGAAGTCCGCATTTGTACTTGTCATCGTGTGTGTATTGGGGTATAACGAAAGCATTGGATTCTTAAAAAGTCCTATACAAAGACAGCAAGTTGTTATCTATATATAGTCCATTTCTATATATTTTGGCGTCTCCTTTTGTTGTAGTTTAGAGGATCTGTTGATCCGTTGTTTCCTTGTTATATTGATGTGTTTCCTTAGGTATGTTACCAAGATTATCTATGCTGAATCGAATTATGACTATTGCTCTGCGGTATACTTCGATTGTCTTTACTTATTGAGTACGGAAAAAAAACAATTGTAGAAAATCGATTATCCCATTCAGATGAGATAATATAAAAAAATAAAATCATTAATAAATAGATTGAGAAAAATACAAATCCGGTTACAAAATAAAACTGAGGTTATTTTTTGGTATCTTTTAAAAGAACAATGTTTAAAGGGAACCAATTCAACACTATAATTATATTGGTATATATGTTGATTTTATTGTCCGTAATTAAAATCAATAACCATACTAAATATTGTTTTTCTCTGACTGTAATGTCGTCTTTACACTTAATCAATTTGATGTTGGATGTGGAAAATTGATATCTTATGGAAACATGATTTTTGTTATTAGTATTTATTTTTGAACCAGCTGTAGGTAATTTGGGGTACTCTCATATCTGCACTTTGAGTGGGTTTATTTTTGTTGTTGTTGTGCGGATGTAAAAAAAAGTACTCTACCGCTGTTCGAAATTAATAAATAGATTGAGAAAAATACAAATCCGGGTTACAAAATAAAACTGAGGGAAACACATAAAATATAAGAGGCGAACTACGACACAAAAGAAACACAACATTATTATGTAACACACACAGAAACGAACTATAATATAGCAATGGCTATTTTCCTGACTTGGGACACGACATTTTAAGAAAAAAAATGGTGGATTGAAACTAGTTTTGTGTCATGCCAAACCTCCCTCTTTTATTGTAATGTTGAATATAGCATTACAATGACCACATTACATGACAGGACTACAATTCAAATAAATGGGAGAACACATAAAGCAGAGAAACACACGAAATAAAGCTAATAAAAGGTACCAGGTTTCAAATTTAGTACGCAAGACGCGCGTTCCGTCCACACAAGACTAACCAGTTACGATCAGATGAAAAAAGTTCGAAAGCAATACCAAGTACAAAGTTGAAGAGCATTGAGGACCAAAATTTCCAAAAAGTTGTGCCTAATACGATTAGGGTTTTCTTCCTGAGATAAGAACATCCTTATTATTTAAAATAATTCATAATTTTGCAAACAGTATTTATTTTATAAAATGACTATGTAATATATATACATGATAAAACTGACAGAATAAAAACGGATACATAAAACAACTTAAAGGGAAATCACACTATTCAAACTACTAATAATAAATTATTGAAATTTTGCATGTAGACAGATCATACTTTTTACAATATTTTAGGCGGAAAAAAATGGGGTCACCGATGTTGTTTTCGAGATATGACTTCATCAAAAAGTAAAGAATCGCGTTATATCGAAATATAGAAATAGCGCTCTAAATTGCTAATTGACGGCAAAATTGTTGAAAAACGATGTTTTACTGGTAAAACTAAAACAATCAATAGTAACTTTTACCTTATACACATTTATTTTTCGCAGTTTCCTTATTTTTCAAGGCCTTTGAACATTTCCCGCCATTTTTAATTTCGATTTATTATAGATTTTTCTTCAAATGAAAAAAATCTACTAATGTTTTTTCCTTCAAACTTCTGCATTAGTTGCAGCTTCAGGGAAGATTTTAAAACCATCAATAAAAATGGGGGGTCACCGATGTTTTAAATCCGCTAAAACGGAAACAATCTTATTTTCAATTTTTGGCGGGAACTATTTATAACTAGCGTTATAGAACGACGTTGCTAGCACAGAAGCATTTCTTGCAATGCTTGGAACTATCGGGTTGGACTAAACCTTGTCACTACAAAATATAATAACATTTTTATACGATTGTCTGCCTCACACCGTATTAAAGAAATAATTTACAACTTGCAGATAGAGAATCTTCTACTTCGGAAGACTGATGGTATCCGGACTGAAAAGTAACACGTTCCAGTAGACTACAAATAGAATAAATTCACTAACTTGTATATATTCGCACCGAGAAGATAAAACCTGATATGCCGTGTTTAAAAATCCACAAACTGGACACTGTAAAAAAAAATCCTTAATGACACCATTTTCGGAAGAAATTTGAAATTGGTTAACATTTCCGTAATTACACCTCGCTCAATTAAGTTCGACTTCCAGGTAAATTTTGAGTGCGAGTTTTATTTTGATTTCGAACATTTATTCGAGTAAGATTTCTAGTCAAAGCTAGAGTTACACTTAGAAACTTTCGAGTTATACTGTTACATGTAGATAGAGTAACAATTTTGGAAAGAGTACATACACATTTTGAGATCCGATGAAATTAAGAGTAAGAAATATTGCAGTTTCTATTTTCTGCTGGTGCAACTCTCTTTCTTTAAATGTATATTCTTTTATCACATGTATCTTTTATGATGGTATATGTACTTTTTGTTTGCCAATACTGATTAAGGGGGCTCCTGGGTATAAATGATTTTTTTTTCTAATATAGGATTTCGCTATTTTTTTTCATAAATGAACTTTATCCTATACTTAAAAGAAAAATGAAATAAAAATATGGGGTCACCGTTCATTTAAGCTAAAAATTTGCCTCTGGAAGAAGCATACATTTTTGTTAATGTCCTTTTTTTCTGTTGAACTAATAGGAGAAAAAGAGGAAATATCGAAATAAAAAAATAACCTAATATAAGAAATCGCTTTAATTTTACAATTATTCAGTTTATGTACAGCTTATTAGAAAACAATAAAAAAAAATGTAGGTCACCGATGAGTTAAAAAAGATATTTCAAATTTAAGGCCACAAAATGGCATTTTTGCACCAAAGGGAGATCATTTGGAGCGTTTTCAATTTTTAAAGTCATCTGAGGCCAAACCAAATCATTTTTTTGGGTTGTTTTTTGTACAATATCATAAAGTTACAACTAATAGTGTAATAAATAAAATTTGTAATGAAAAAAGAAAGGTTTATTTTTTTGCTAAAATTTTTGTACCCACGAGCCACCTTTGAAAATATCTGAATAAATCGGTGTGTCAATTTAAGCACTCTCTGCTATATCATATTGGCCTTATTTTTTTTTTAAAAGAACCAAAGAATGAGAGGTTAATTAGCTACCTTTGTATTTAAAAACTAGTTGTCCTTTTCAATCATGGCCGAAATCTGACAATCTGTCTGTACCACTGTCGACAGACAAGTGATTTGAACTAGTATTACTAGTTTTTTTTTATTGTTTTCATGAATTTTGCAAATTTTTCAGTGGCGAATATTTCATAATCATCAGCACAAAACTTTTGACTATTTGAGTGGAATATTCCTTCACCAGACGGACCATTAATTTGTTGGTTACATTTAAGCAGTACTCTGTGAGACATGTAACTCTACATAAATACATGTGTGTGTGTGTGTGTGTGTGTTGAATATTTCTCTTTTGAAGCCAAATGTATAGTACGTGTTAAGAAATGTTTCCGGGACTTACATGTATTATGGTATACCGTTGTCCGTCCGTCCGTCCGTCTACATGTCGGACGCTTCAACCAATTGCCAAAAAACTTTGGTGATTTTTTTGTATCTATTGGCTTGAGCTTCCTTTCGTCTTTTATGAATTTTAGATTTTACTTGTCCGAGTTATACGGTTTTACTATTAAAAATGGTCTTTTTTAAAGTTTTCGGACAATAACTCAATAATTCCTTTCAGCAGTTCTCATGAAACTTTAGTGTATTGTTCATATCGATTTTTGTAGGCTCAATTTTATAGATTTTCGATTGTAAGATTCTGAGATATGTTGTTTTTTTCATTAAAGAGGGGCGGGGCTTTTCCAGTTTTCGTACGCCTAACTCTAAGATGCGTTTTCCAATTTTCATACAACTTTAATGAATGGTTTAAATCTGTTGATATAAATTCCGTTTTGATTTTCATTAATTTCTAATATGACATTGAGAAGTTATGAATCTCTCTGAAATTGTGCCACAAGGTTTCATATCACAAATTGAGGTTGGGGGTACATGTAATTGCTCTAAACGTTCAGGAATAAGGTTTCAAAAACAAGCATTTTACTAGTTTCATTATTTTACACTAACTTGTGTTTGAGTGTATGGATCTATCTATATTTATCTGATTTTGACAGCCAGCAACCGATGTAAAATTTTGGATGATTTTCGTTATTTTATTAACGTTTTTAATTGAATATTTCAAAAAATATAATTAATCTACTAATCACTCGTTTTCATCCCCCTCCAAAAAAAAAAAAAAAAAAAAAAAAGTGAGAGGCATTAGATGCCAATGGAACATTCGGGAAAGATGGACGACACTTGAATAATTTCTGTCGTCACATTTTTGATGAATTATCTATACGTGTAGTATAAAAAAAACTATAGTTATTACGTTTCATGCATGTAATATGAGAACACTGTAGAAACTCATTGTTCATATTTACAACTCTCTGTACGACTGAAAACTACAGATTCCGGAAGGTGTACGCTTACATGCTGCTACTCTTGGTCTTATTGTACCCCCTCCCCCTCCTCCCGAAAATATACCATGAACTCTACATACCGCATCGCGACGATACGCTGCCAAAGAACAGTATTTGTCACCAACTTAGTTCTCGAGAAAATGGTCCGATAGGGTACTAAATTATATTGAATATGCTATGAATTTCCAGCGTTCTGAGTGTTGATTAATCATGATGATTTGGTGTTTTGTATTGATATGTTCTTTTTATCATATGGGTCTGGATAGAGGGTCATTCGTTTATTAATATCTATTTTGTGTTACCAATATTTTTTATTCTTTATATTAAAGCTTCATTCTCTATTCATCAGTTTTTTTGCCTTTTATTCTGCAGTATGCTCCCATTATTCTGTATTCTACGGAAGCGTGTTAGCGTCACACATTTTTTTTTCTTCCTATGTTTGTGTTATAATTTTGCGTTGTAACGCAAACATTTTCGCGTTATAACGCAAATATCTCGATTTCAATTATTCATTAAGTTTTGTATATATTTTTTATTCATTAAGTTTTGTATATATATCCGTCTATCATTTAGTAGTAGATAAAAAAAGAAACATACATGCAAGGCCAAATCATTATAATAAATATGCATAGGAATAATGGAATACTTGAAGTACAATTATACATAAATTAAGAGTGATTTGTGCATCGGAAAAGTATATAATTTAACAAGAAAATAGATATAGTTTAGCATATAGTCATATTTAAAAAATAATGTCATATAAAAAAGAAATAAGATAAAACAAATGTTTGCGTTGTAACGCAAACGTTTTGCGTTATAACGTAAAGGTTTTGCGTTTTTACGCAAATGTTTGCGTTAAACGCAAAGGTTTGCGTTGTAACGCAAATGTTTGCGTTATAACACAAAGGTTTGCGTTTTAACGCAAATGTTTGCGTTATTTTTGCAAAGGTTTGCGTAGTAACGCAAAGGTTTGCGTTATAACGCAAACATAGGAAGAAGAATAAAAAAAAAAATGTGTGGCGCTAATACGCTTCCGTAGTGTTCCCTAAATTTACCCCAATACAATCAGACCCTTTTTTGTGGACACTTATTTTTTATTTGATTAAACAGTTCTAAAAAAATATGATATATATTCATTGTCATTTCTACTGCTTTAGTGGAACGTCCCTTCGAGCGGCTCGCTATTTTTCAAATTAGCAACCTTAACGATGGACACGAAAACGGCGACGTCAGTTACGACACTAACCAGCATATAAAAAACTACTTGCCATATTAGATGTGTGTAGTAGTAAGATTTTTTTGGGCTTTGTTACAATTGGATCGCAGTAAAGCCCTCATGAACTGATTTCTATTTTTTATGGCGAACTGTTACATCACGGTCAAATGTTAGCGGAAAAAAAACAATTGAAGAAAATCGATTATCCCAGTCAGATGTTTTTTTGAGATAATATAATCCGGGAATTTTAAAGGAAACCAATGCAACACTATAATCATATTGGTATATCTATTGATTTTATTATCCGTAATTAAAATCAAAACCATACTTGATATTGTTTTTTCTCTGCCTGTAATGTCGTCTTTACACTGAATCAATTCGATGTTGGATGTGGAGAAAATGATATTTTATAGAAACATGATTTTTGTTATTAGTATTTATTTTTGAACCAGCTGTATGTAATTTGGGGTACTCTCAGATCCGTCATTGTCATTAGTTTATCTCTGTCGTTATTGTTTTGTAGGTAAAATTATTTGATAAACTAGGTAAAAAATTAGTTATTTTAGTTGAACTGTTTTATTGTTTTCATGTCGGGGCCTTTTATAGCCGACTATACTGTACAGGTTGCTTTCATTATGTAAGGAAGTTGTGTTGCCTTTAAGGTGGTATGAGAGTCTAAAATAAAAATGATAGAATTTGTTCATACTTTGTCAAAATGTAGTATCTATTAATACATGATCAAAAATATTATAAAAATGATAGGTCACCGTACATTTTCTCAAGCTACAGGTTGTGACAAAATGACAAATTTTGTATGGATCATACAGGAAAAAACACCATTTTGTGAATAAAAACTAAACAAAATGATAGAATTGCAAAATAAATTAGGAAAATATTGCCGTCAGACAATGGTTTGAGAATATCAAAAGAAAAGATAGGGTCACCGTACGTTTTTTCCAGCTAAAAGACAAAATAGGAAAATTTCATGTAGAGTCCTTCAGAAAATGCACTGTTATAGAGTTACCTCCCCTTAAAATGCCAATTTGAAAAATATTCAAAAACAACCAAAATTAATCTACACTTGTAAAAATATTAATATTTCTAAGTTATATTCTTATAAATTGGTTCTTTTAAATCAAAATTAACATTAAATTCTGCATTCCTGCATTAAATTTTGATAACTTGATAGAAAATATGGACCTTAGATTCTCTGTTTTTTACAATCCAAGATGGTGAAAGACACCCATACCACCTTATTTGCTTACATCCACTTCATTTGTGCTTCGGTGGAAATTTGGCCCTTTGGAATCATACCAATTCTTCCTAATTTTCAAATAAGTTGACAATTGTGTTTACTTGAGAATATTTTATATCACACTCGAAATGAAAACGTTAATTTTATATTTAAACTGTTCTGTAATGAACGGATCTGCTTCCTTTTTTATTGCTTACACATCTTTGCCTGTGGCTACCATTTGTGTCTTCTTTGTATGTTTCATTTCGCGGAAAAGGTCAATTGCTTACTTTAGAATAGCTACCGTCGATATAATATGGCCTTGAACACCTTCAGCATAATCAAAATAATGTACCTTAAGATATCTAGTTCTAAATCGTGTTGAACATTTATTTATACATCACATTATCAATTCTTGATACATTATTGTTATGACGTTTGTTGTTTATTATAAATACAGCTAGTTGATATTTTATAAATTACCTGTTGACTTATTTTCTCATAAAAACTAATTATTACTTAATGCTACAAATTTCAATAGTGTTTAGTATGAGATTTTGATATTTGTATTTGATTAGGTACTTTCCATTTTGAATTTTCCTTGGAGTTCAGTATTTTTGTATTTTACTTTTCAGTAGTACCATATTTTTGTATTTTACTTTTGAGTAGTACCACATTACTAATAAGTAATAGCTGCACTTTTTTGTTGGTGGCTTTGTTATATATTTTTTTATGTTTGCTGATAAATTTAAATCCGTTGTGTTGTATAAGAGGGAAGAAATATACCAGAGGGACATTCAAACTCATACGTCAAACATAAACAAACAACGCCTTTTATGTTGTATGTCTGTTCTGTTTGTTTACACAGTTTTGATTAACATTAACCCGTCATTTCTTTTGGGTTTTTTACCCAACATTGTCCATATAATATAAATATCATTCAAGAGGAAGGGCTAGTTAGCTATAAAAATAATTTTAGAGGCCAGCTGAAGGACGCCTCCGGGTGGGGGAATTTCTCGCTTCATTGAAGACCTGTTGGTGACCTTCTGCTGTTGTTTTTTTATATGGTCGGGTTGTTGTCTCTTTGACACATTCCCCATTTCCATTCTCAATTTTATTAACTCACCATTTCCTTCTGGAAATGACTGTATCAAGTCCAGAATTTGGCAACAGTGTTTTATAAATTGTTGATTGGTAGAGTTTGATATAAACTCATCATAGATACCTGGACTAAATTGTGTATATACGCCAGACGCGCGTTTCGTCTACAAAAGACTCATCGGTGAAGCTCGAATCCAAAAAGTTAAAAAGGCCAAAAAAGCACGAAGTTGAAAAGCATTGAGGACCAAAATTTCTAAACGTTTGGCCAAATACAGCTAAGGTAACCTATGCCTGAGGTAGAAAAGCTGATTTTGTCTGTTTTTATAGTCAATACATTTTTTAATTTGCTTTGGAATTGAGTATCATTATCATGTCTTTTTCAATGCCTTGAATTTTGGGTTTGCATGTGCTGTATTAAGGTCGCTTCAATTTCAAAAGTATTGTATCTTGAAGTTATCAACAAAAAGCGTGCCTTTCAATGAAAACTACGAGCAACACGGGTACTCTTTTAAAAAAAATTCCACTTGAATGCTATGTATATACTGTCATTTATTTTTATTATTTATTTTGGTAATAATAAATCTATTTTGTGCAAGTTTAAAGTTTAGAACAGATAAGGAAAAAATCTAGTAAAGAGAGGTCAAAGTAGTGTTGCCTCTAATTCCTTACAAAAACTTCATTTGCACTTCGGTGGATATTTGGCCCTTTGGAATCATACAAATTCTCGAAATGAAAACGTTAATTTTATATTTAAACTGTTCTGTAATGAACGGATCTGCTTCCTTTTTTATTGCTTACACATCTTTGCCTGTGGCTACCATTTGTGTCCTCTTTGTATGTTTCATTTCGCGGAAAAGGTCAATTGCTTACGTATTAATAAAATAAAATTGCTGGCATATGTCATTTTATGGATCTACCCACTTAACAAGGTGTTATATTCATTAACTTATTTTAGTTTGATATTCATTTCAAGCAGAACTTTAGAATAGCTACCGTCGATATAATACGGCCTTGAACACCTTCAGCATAATCAAAATAATAATGTACCTTAAGAAGAGACATCTAGTTCTAAATCGTGTTCAACATTTATATATCACATTATTAATTTTTAATACATTATTATTATCATGACGTTTGTTGTTTATTATTAATACAGCTAGCTGATATTTTATAAATTACCTGTTGACTTATTTTCTCATAAAACTAACAATAACTTAATGCTACAAATTTCAATAGTGTTTAGTATGAGATTTTGATATTTGTATTTCATTAGGTACTTTCCGTTTTGAATTTTCCTCGGAGTTCAGTATTTTTGTATTTTACTTTTCAGTAGTACATATGTACCACATTTTTTATTTACTTTATGAAGAGAATTTGGTAGTTCACATTACGGGTTAAACAAATATAGAATGAGAAGAAAACAGAAAGGCACATAATGTCATACAGTCGTCAACAGTCAAGAACCGTCTATAAAATATGTCGAGCCCATTAGAGTCTAGATAAGTTATGAATAATATTTTAAGGATAAAACAACATATTTGATATACTAGTAGACGTCGAACTCTGTTAATAAGGAACATACGTAGACATTCCCATTTTCATTTCTACGCAATTTTAAAATTTTTAAAATATATATACAAAAAACTCCAAGATATCTTAATAAAGGAGAAGTCAATAACAGCTGATGAAATAACACGTAGCCTTTCTCAACTAACAGAACACATCATAGTTGTCATATTCTTGACTTGGTTTAGGCATTTTCAGAAGAAATTGACAGCTACACTTGCAACTTGTATGCCAGTTATATGTAGTTCAGTTATAGTGACATTATGGGGTTAGCAGCCTTAACATACAAAATAAGTTGATGTGACTATAATTGGTATCCAGCAGCCAAAACTGTACAATCAGCCACCCCAAATACATTACAACTGACGTACTTATTCAGGTTTATAAATCATATTGGACTTTACTTTTGAGTTTGAAAATCTTATCAGTAAACACAGAGATTATACTAATGAAAAAGTAACATTATTTTATTTATATTTAAAAAGTTATTTATCGTACAAAATGATCAATGCCCACATGTCTATATCAAGCAAATGAAAATGAATAAAAAATATCCAATTGAATCCAAATTGAAATTGTCAGTGACAACTATGTTGAACAATTGTCCTCTGATTAGTCAGCAATAACATTGTAAATTGTAAATACGTTAATCCACAATACAGAATATCAGCATAAAACAGACAGCGAATTTTTTTTTTACCGAAAATGAAACTGAAACTACTGTGCATATATCAAGTAGATATTCAGAGGAATAAACAATGGGAAGTTTAGTTTCGACAATCAACGACATAATATGAAAAACTTGAATTTCTTTTAGGTGGATCATCGGTATATAGAATTCTTCAGATAGAGACTGTCAAAATGAAGATTTTATAATGCTTCTTCAAATATAAAAATTTTGAGTCACCGTGCTTTTTTAAAGCAATTTGTCCTGCAAAAATTACCCAAGTTTGCACTGATTGTTCAGGACAAACACATTTTTGGGAAACAAAAATTAATCTAAGCGTTAAAATTATCCGATATGAGAAGATATGTTTTACAATATGCTTTTGAAAATCACAAATGGTTTCACAGAATTTGTTTCCTTGCTACAAGTACAAAATGAAAATTTCACTGACATAACAGTATGTTGTGCTTTTAAAGTAATCTCCCCTTAAATAGCTTAGGTGAAAAAAAATATTCTGAAAAACTCAAATATTTGGTATTTGTTCAATATCTTCGATAAAACAATAAATTACTTATTTTTCTTTATACACATGAACGGTCTTCCATATAAACTGCAAATCTCTGTTACAAAATTTTCACATTAAATCAAAAAACTATGGAAGGAAATATCTGCAATAATTATACAATTCCTAATTTAGGAAATGCAATTTCTCATTTCGTAACGTGACAATTTTTTTAATTTGTAACATGTATTCTTTCTATCCGTTACACGAATTTCTACATTTCTTGATTTGTGAAATGTAAATTATAAACGGTAAATGCAATTCCTTTATTTGTTAACGTATTTTCTTCATTAGTTACATATTTTTTTTCATTTGTTAATAGAGGTTTCGCAATATCTTACGAACGAACGAAAATTAACATAATTTGGCAAAACTCGCCGTAACAAGAAAAGAGGGAGCATTCATTTAATTAATTATTTTGAACTATCGGCTGTGATATTCTTCCCTTTTAAGTGCTTTTACATAAAAAAAAAAATATATACATTCTGGATTGTGTAAGATCATTTTGAGTCGTAGACATATTATATTGACTTCAAAGTTGATATATATAATAGAATATGATATTTAAAGTCATAAGAAACCCCATTAAAAAAACCATATACATATGTTTTTTATAACTAAATGGATAGTTTTCACTATACAACTTATGTACATATACTTTTTTCTGAGGAAAATTCTTTAATTTGTCCACATTTTAAAGAAGTTTACTTATTTTTAATTGCTTGCTTCCAGGAAGCAATTCGCCGACATATTTTTAGTATGCATAGTGACCCGAGCGTAACCCTCCTCGTAAAAATCCGGTGATCGCAATACGCATGGGTCTGTCATTGAAATAAACAAATATCTGATTATACATGTTAAAAACGTGCTCAATACCCATGCTTTTTGTGATTTGTTTACTATAAGGTGACAATCGATAAAACTCGGCTTCAAAACACGGCATTTAATGAGCAGCCATATTTGTTAAATCATAACAAACAGAGAGAAAAAAAATGACGATTATATGATATATTTGCGAAAATAATGATAAAATCATGCACAGACGACTAAGTTTATGATATATACATGCATTGGTTCAAGAATTGGACAAACTTTATTTTTCACCACTCACTCGTTTCATATGACTTTAAGTTACAGTTTAATAAAAACAGTTGAAAATCTAATCAATTAATAAGTTATTGCCAAGAATATGAAATATTAAAACCAAGGATAGCAATCGGACGAGAAATTTTGATAACATCGTTTTGAGTTTATTAGTATATTTATGAAAAAGGTTAAACAAAGGACTTTGAATTGGAAAGAAAAAGGAATCTTTTGGAATCTTATCAAGAATCTGATCAGTGGAATAAGGTCTTTCGCAAACGTGAGGTATAACTGATTTAGGCGTGAGCGCCTAAAGTTTTAATTGTAAAAACATTCCTCGGATCCGGGGTAACTTTGTTACCCCAACTCAAAAATCCAAATGATCACTTATTGACCTTAAATGATTATGACTAATTTATTTTAGCTAAACTGATAAACTCAAGATAACAAAGATAACGTTAGGTAAACATTGAAAAAAATATTTGGAAAAAAAAACAGTTAACACTTTGAAAAAATGTTCTGTAATGTATTTGGTGCACATTGAGACTTTCCGGTTAGCTGATTTATTCTAGGAGACAGTATTTACTAAAACTCACCCTTCTAATTAGTCGTTTCATATTTATTAAGAATGTGTGGATATAATAAATAAAAAAAAACACTAAACTTGTTTCATCTCAATCAATGTTTAAGCCTTTTACAAACGCTAATCTTGCCGTAAAAAGCATGAAATGCTTGCCACAGAAAGTTTTATATCCACAAACAAGACGTGAAGGAGATAAATCGAATGCATATATTTGAAATGTAAAAAACCGAAACTCAACGTAATACGTAAAATACGTAATATTCAATAACAGAAAAAAAAATGGAACACAGAATTGGTACTTCAATTTCTTTAAGTAGAAAATAATTGATTAAACCTGGTTTTATAGATAGCTAAACCTCTCACTCCTAGTTTGAAGTAGACGTGATGTGTCAAAATCGCAGAAAGGTCAAGTTATGAAGCAGACAACTGGTTTTGGTAGTAAACTTAGTTTTCTGGTTTGAATTGTTTGAAATTGTCTGTTTGGGCCTTTTATAGCTGGTCATGCGATATGGGCTTTTGCTCATTACGGAAGGCCGTACTATGACCAATAGTTGTTAATTTCGGTATCATTTTGGTGTCTTGTGGAGAGTTGTCTCATTGGCAATCATACCACATCTTCTTTTTTATATTTATCTCAAGATTTTATTAAAATGAAGAAGTAAGATACAAAGTGAGCGATACTAATAATTGAATTGGAAAGAAACTAAGGAAGAAAACCATGACACAAACGAAAAACGCTGGAACACGGATAATAGTCTACTTAAGTTACCAGGGGTCGTCTCCTGTTCTACGAAAAGGTAAGCAAATCATACTCCATCTGTAGTATTTGTCTTGTGACGTATCGTAGGTACAAATTATTTGAAAGTTTTGATTGTACAAGACACAATCTGTAACTGTCACCGTGGATGCATTAGGACATAATGCAAGTGTAAATTATAATAATAAAATACGAAATTTGAGGAAAATCAATTATTTCAGCCGTATATTTGTTTAAGATAATGTTTGTTGAAAAAAAAATTACTTTACAAATACTTATTTCAATCTATGAGTGACAATGTTAACTGTATATTTAAACTGTGTCTGTTTCCTTTTTTATACTTTAAAATTCATTCTCTGTGACAAACATTGCTTTTGGATAAGGTCATAAACTTACGTTATAATGCAATAACATTGCTATCATATACCGTATAGCGGGTTATTTTCGCGGGTGTAAAATTTCGCGATTTTCATTGAATAATGTATACGAAATATTTTGGCGGTTATTTTTTTGGCGGATTCAACATTTTTAACATTACCTTTGCATGTTCACTTTTAAATTGGCGGAATTTATTTTGGCTATTTTGTTCTATCCGCGAAAATAAGCGAAAATTTACACCCCGCGAAAATAACCCGCTATACGGTATCCTTAAGTAAGGCCATGCACTTAGCCTGATGTTATATTCATTAGCTTACTTCATTCTCATATTTATTCCAATTAGCACTTTCCAATAGTTGGGTTCTCGATATTATGCTCTCTATAACCTTGAAATCATTTGGAGTAATCAAAATAATGAAGCGTAAGCAGATATGTCTCGTTCAAGATCGTGTTTATACAATTTATACACTACCCAATCATCCCAAAATACATAATATGATGTTTCTTATATATAATTAACTCAAAAGTATATATTTAATCGTAAAAGTATGTGCGCACCCAATGGTTTTTCATATTTGGTGAGATTATGTCAATATTGATGATAAAGTTTCTCTCATGTTATTTCTTGGCTGTAAACGATGTTTCAAAAATTTAAATAACCATGGAAAATTGTAGGAAATTCATCAGTTTTCTTTATTTTCATGAAAATGATTTATATTAATAATATTTTGTTGAATGAGTTCAAAAATCTTCATTTATATTTTTTTTATTTGATGCATTTTCAAATTAGGTGAACAAATTTGGAAATAGTTCTTGAAACGTTTATTTTTCTAGGAAATAAACCAGAATACAATGCCTCTTCTCCCTGAATAGCATCGACCCTTTCATTTACAAATACTAGTGGAGAAACTAAAATGCACATTTGGGTAATCCCTTCAATTACAAATAGCTTATCTTAAATCGTTTATTATAACACATGTTGTTCTTCCTAATTGAGAACTCTAAGAGTATTTCGCAAAGAACCTGAAAAACCGATTACGGGGCCTTTTGAACAGACTATGCAGTATGGGCTTTGATCATTGTTAAAGGTTGTAAGGTGATCAATAGCTGTTAATACCTAAGTCATTTGGTATCTTGTGTAGAGTTTTCTTATTGGCAAACATACTTCATCTTCTTTTTATATTTATATATGTATAATTGGTATTATTTCTCTTCAGGGACTGTAAAAAAAATGTATTATTGTAGTACTTAAAAGAAATATATGAAAATCAAACTATTTTTTTCCTGTCCATACTTTTTTGGTATTTTATATATTTTGATAATACAATTTGTTGACACTTATAGAATGCTAAAAAAATCATTTGGAAAGATGTATTTGAATAGTCCAAAAAATAAACAAAATTAGTCTCAATCTAACCCATGACATTTTAGGTAGAATTATGAAATAAAGATTGGAATCAATCAGTTTCATATAAAGATTGGACCAAAAAAAGAGTTTGACTAATTAATGATTTCAAAAAATATAATTTATGTCGTGATGACTTGAGAGAAAACGGATCACTCTCACCCTCAGTAATAAACTCTTTTTTTAAATCCCAGAGAGGTTAAAAAATTGGTATAACGTTAAAAGAAAAAGACAGTCAAACATTCAATTGAAATGTGATAAAAAAAAAATGGTCATGAATTATCAATACAACTACGAATCGTAAAGTGTCCATATATTACCCAGTTGTTGACTTTTTAGCTATAGTATGTTAATATGGATAATAAAAAACAGACACCACATATCCAAATATTCTTCCACATCTTCTTATATCTACATATTGTGTAATTGAATATATGTGTTCTCTATCCAAGCAGTCTTTGTCTTTCAAGTATATTCTGTAATGAACTAAACTATCTCAGTACATTCAGGCTGTGTCTATTTAATATGCTGTATATTTTCTCTTTATATGTTTTAGTATGCATAAAATTTGTGTAACTGACTGTTCATCTGCAAATTAAAAAAAAAATCATTTAAAAAAAATTACTCTTCATGGGACTGTCAGAATCTGTTCAAGGAACATTCGTTCAAAAATGCTCTGTAGTAGTACTGGTAGGATCAAAGTTCCAATGGGAAGTATCCAAAACTGTTCTGGGGTACAATGGGAAGTATCAAAAACTGATCTGGGGTACAATGGGAAGTATCCAACACTGTTCTGGGTACAATGGGAAGTATTCAAAACTGATCTGGGGTACAATGGGAAGTATCCAACACTGTTCTGGGTACAATGGGAAGTATCCAACACTGTTCTGGGTACAATGGGAAGTATCCAACACTGTTATGGGGGTACAATGGGAAGTATCCAACACTGTTCTGGGGTACAATGAGAAGTATCCAACACTGTTCTGGGTACAATGGGAAGTATCCAACACTGTTCTGGGGAACAATGGTACGAATTTGTTACTAGTATATGTTAAATTTCCATAACTGTTCTATAGTTATCAAAGGTACCAGGATTACAAGATAGTACGCCATACGCGCGATTCGTCTTCATAAGACTCATCAGTGACTCTCATATCAATATATGTATAAAGTCAAACAAGTAAAAAGTTGAAGAGCATTGAGAATTCAAAATTTCAAAAAGTAGTGTCAATTACGGCTAAGTTAATCAATGCCTGGGATAAGAAAATCCTTAGTTTTAGGAATAAAACAAATTTTGTAAACAGGAAATTTATAAAATGACCACATTATTGATATTCATGTCAGCACCAAAGTATTGACTACTAAGCCAAGATATAAGATTATCTGTGGTAAATCATTTCAAAACTATAAGAACTGTTTGAATATGTACTGGGAATTTGTTCCAGTTTAGAATTGTCAAAAAAGATTCTTGGGAAGATTAGAGCATAACAAGTTAATTGTACAACTTTTAGGATTTGTCCCACAACAACACATTCAATAGCCGGTCTATACACAAATATCAGAATCTGAACTAAGCTATATGTTTTAGAACTTTCTTAAAGATGGTCTCAGAACAAAATAATTTTATGATGTTTCCTAAAAGATTTTAACATGGGTTTAAACATACAAAAACTATATTTTGAAAAAATGATTTATGACATACTTTTGTGTGACTTTTATGAAAAGGAAGATGTGGTATTATTGCAATGAGACATAATCACGTATAAACAGCTCCGAAATAACCGATGTAAGACAATGCATACGAGATAACCAACGGCCTACTATCTGTACAAAAAAAAATTGAATTTGTTTTCAGTGATAACTGTTATATTAATATCGCAGAAATCACATAATAGTCACTGTGAAATGAGAACATTTTTATAATTTTGTTTAATCAAAATTATTTGATGGAATAACTATTGTTTCACCAATCTATCAAACACATTATTCTGGTTACATTCCTTTCACGTCATCTGTCTGTCATAAAAATAACAAATCATAGTTTGCAGAAATGACATTATGAATAAGCAAAGCTTTTGAAATGTATAGCTTAAAGTCACAAGAATTTAAAATATCTAATTAAAATCCATCTGTGAGTTGAATATGTATATTATTAACAATTTGCAATAATTTGCTGTAGCTACGTTATAATTCGCATTTATATATAGATACAGACATTTATATATATTATATATTTCCGATCATAGATTGATAATCAAATACATATAAGTATTATGCTATTTAAGATAAAGATGTAGCCATATACTTCAAAACCTTCCTTATTTATTCATTTATTTGTTTTGCCTCAAGGATAAATGTTATTATATTACCACGCAAAGTCTTGAAGAAACTTTGACGTGATAGGAGATGGTATGATTACGTTAATAAGCATATAAGTTTAGTGAGAGAAAAAAAAGAGGAGGAGTAAATCTTAGCGCTTTTTTATAACCTATTTGGTGATAATATAGAGCGGATCTTCATAAGACTGACATCATAAGGAATACCATAGAATAGCCAATACATCAGAGGAGCGACATTTATGTTTCTGTTTCATATGCAATATAATAGATAGTTACTCAGAGGGTATTTTCAAAAGGAGTAGGTCCGATAAGGCCGATTTTGGCCTTAAATTTTAGGTTCATCTGACAAAAGATTTTGGACATTTTTTTTAAACATTTAAGTGTCTATTTCAATTGATTCAACTAGTGTATATGAAAGATTTCAACTGATTTAGTCCATCAAACGCTCCGATTCAAGCTTGATTATGAAAAATCTATCAACTGTGTCACTTTTCAGATGGTTTTTGTCAAAACTGAATTTAACTAAAATGCTAAAATTGTGTAATTCAGCTTGACTTCATGATGCTAGTACCCGATAAATGTGCATTTTATTGTCAAAAACAGCCCTTATTTATGTAGCAGAAGCATTCTACTTTCAAGTAAATAGCTCAAAGATTACATTTTCACAATTTTTGTGAAACTGTTATATTTTGGGGCCAAAAAGGGGTGATTTCAGTGAAAATCGGAATTTGACTCTTGAGGTTACACTAATAGTCCATCAGCTGGTAGGGCAAAAATTCAGTTCTGTGTTACACCCCAGGGTACCGCAATCTTTTGTATAAATTAAAAGAGTAATATCTGAAGAATATTTTAAGAGGTGTTATACTTTTGAAAAAGTGTCCAAAAGGGTTTAAAAGGGGACTTATTTCAGGGTATATCAAAAATTTTGTTTTGCAAACTATTACAGAAAAATGTGCAAATAACCAAGTATTCAGTACTTTACTTTTTAAATGGAACACATCATATCTTATTAAAACGCAGGCTAATTTTTAATTATTTTTTAAATCGTAGAAAAAAAAGGGGAGGGTAAATTTCCAAAAGTCATGATTTTAAATGAAAAGAAGCATACGTACTTATTTTCTTGATAAAATGTTATATTGTTTCACATTGAAACATACATCATAAAGTATATAAAGGCTGTTGAAAAAAAAATTAAAGATAAGAAACAAAAACAACGAGAATCAACGACAAACACAAACATAAGCAACCAGAAATGCACTATTTTGTCCCAAATTTATACATCACATTCATGAATTAACTCACATATTAAAACACACAAAACTGTCAGGGTTTCTAAGTTTCTTTTTTTTTGTTTTTAACAACCGCATCACCACATTTTAAGGTCACACAGAGGGTCAATCCATAGAATCATCATCAGTTTGGTCACCTGCATCTACCGAATTATCATCTTTTCCATCATCTTCGTCGTCATCGTTAGCAATATCAACGATTTGATAATGCTTATATCTATAAGCTTTCGAGCATTAACATACAGCTATCTGTTCAGGATAAACCTTGTTGAACACATGAACATCTTTTTTTTCACAACCAGCTTTACATGAACAGCACATCAGAATTACCAAAACATCTAACGCTGGTGGTTGGTCTAGCAAATTGATACTGATCATAGCGCTCTAAACAATCCAATCATAGTTGTTTTGCAACAGACCAGTGTTGTGTTTAAAAGCAGATTTCCAAATCTTCGTCTGAAAGTTGGCTTGTTTAATGTGCTTTAACATTGCACATTTTGCATTTCAAAACGTTCTGATCTTTATTTATCGATATTTTTTATTTCGTAGCCATATATAGAACACGAAAACCTTTCGAGTGTTTTGACAACACTTCAACAAACCTCTTCCAAGGTTTCACCAAGATGGAATAGACCTTCTGAAAATTTCACATAATGTGTCAAAAAGCCGAATGCTTTGCTTTTTTTCTTTACCAGACAAAACACTTACTGAATCACAACCTGTATTGGTGCGAAATCTTGGCAGTTTTCTACAAAAATTCTCACCAAGTTTGCACACATTGATTGCACATTTGATAATCTGCATTTGGAGGATGTATATGTCAGACTTACAATGTTAGAATTGATATGCAACTGTGAAAATAGTAAGCCAATACTTCCACAACAGTGTCAGAAGGTTTAATAACAATTGAGTCGTAACCTTTGTCAGCTGCATGTTTTTGCATTTTATTAAGAAACATTTTTTTATCGGCTTCTTCCTGTTTGATTATAAGCTAAAACCATTTTACGCTATTTTATTTTCAACATATATTTTGTGGCAACGTACTTCCATGTAATACAAATAAATCAATACACTCAAGTGTAAAATCTATAGGATTCTTTACTCTTTTAAAACAAAAGAATTCAACAAAAGCAACTTTGTTTCCCGCAACTAACAAAAAAGTCTTCCATTCCCAAGAACACGATTGTGACTGATGGTTTAGAACTTATCGTAATGATTTGCCCTCCCAAGGACCTGCATTTCTAATTTCGTTATGAATATTGTGCGATACTATTCAGTGACAAAATCAATGCGGGACCACTTTTTGAAACTAAAAGGATGGTTTTAAAATAACAATTACCAAATCGAAAAAAGTGCTTGGTATCCTAGTAATTGTTTGAAAAACTGCAATGTCATCAAATATCCTCTGGCTTTCCTAAGGAATGAGCCTTTTCTAAAAGACCACTCAGGACAGGTATTAATTTTTCATTACATGTGTACAATCAAAGTTTGCAAGAGACATTGGAAGAGGACCTAAATCAAACTGGAGAACCTATCGCATAACCAACTATCTTGTCTGGGGTATGACAAGCAGGCGACATTTTTTTTCATCTGATCTCAATGTTTTGTTGTTCTTATCAGCCATTAACTGCTTGCCTTTTATTTCCTGTTTTAAAAATGTAAGCAATGATTTACTTTTGTGCGTGTTTTGAAGATATCGGTTGACTATTGAATAAGCCGTTCCGTAATGAAAATTTCTGAAGCAAATTTTCCCTTTTCATACGCGTTAAGAAGATCGCACATTAATTCCGAAGAAGCAACAGAAACCGAGAGCAAGCCATTTTACTGCTCAGATGTTAAAATGGAATTGGCCAGCTCTGCAGTGTCTGCAACAATTTCAAAACATCAGATTCGTCTCGCTTCATTCGAGTTTTTCTGAGTTCTTTTTGGGCGGATATTTCAGGGTTAACCATTCCTACCAAGTCTCGACATTTTAATGATATTGAAGCTATTTCATGTGCATTTAGCAACCAACGTTTATTAGAATCTTTATTTAAACTGGAACCAACAAAGCCATTTTTTTTTGTATCTCTAAGAAACCTTAGAGAGTAAAAAGTATTGCCAAACCTCACAACTGACTATTTGACATTAGTTTAAAGCGTTGTTTGTCGATTGAATGACTTAACAATCTTAAGTCAATCACTTCATAGCTAAAACACAAAATGCTATCAAGCACAGCTTCATTGAGTTCGATAGAGTGCACCTTTTCTGAACGCAAACTAAATCACCTTTATTTGTATTTTTTTCATAAATATTTCGTTACACATTCACTTTATCAAATAATTTGTCTCACAAAAACATCATAAATCGACAATTAAATGTTTGTTTTCAGTTGCAAATTGATAATGCTTATGTGTGAATACATTGTACATGTTGTATACTGAATCAAAGACGGTAATTTGATGATTTCCAGTATTTCACGAGTATTTGCACGTACATATATTTTATTAAATAATTCATATTTTATACGATATATAAATACTGCAAATGATTTAAACATTGCAAAATGATTAATTCTCAAGTTTAATTAGCTAAAACGGGTAATTGTATAACGAATTTCTTTATGAAAGGTAAAAATATGCCTTAATTTGAACCCAAAAAATCGGATTGTTTGTAATGAAAAACATTTCATTTTAAACAAGAAATCTTCCGAGTTACATTTAGTATGATAAGTTTTGTATCTCTTTTAGTTGTTTAAACCTATACTTTTTTTTTAATCGCTTTATATTAAAAAAATAATTACAAATTACTTAGTCGTGATTGCTAAATGAGGGGATCATCTAAAGGGACGTTTTTAATCCTCTTTTGGACACTATTTTCTTTTAGTGTAACACCTTGTATTTTATCAATAAGATAATGAAGTTGAATTCTATAAAAAAAAAATTGCGGTACCCTGGGGTGTAACACAAACTCCTTAACTAGCGCGCTTTTGAGAACTAGCTGATGGACTATTATGTATTGTGTCTTTCATGATTTGGAATGTTTTGTAAGATGGTAATTTCGAATAAAATGTTGTTCCTTCCCGAACAGTACTGGAACCTGTACCGATTATTATCATTGCTTTGTACACTGTTGTTTTGGTTTTTTTTATCGTCGAACATTTCCTATGTTAGCCTTCACTTTATAGGTCAGTTGATGATCAGATTTATTCACTCTAAGGTATGTTCTGTCTCTTTAGAAAAAGAGCTAAACAAGAAACACACAAGCATTATATAAATTCGAAACACGATCAAGTAATCATTTGACGAACAACAAAAACTTTGAACAATGATATTAACTAATCTTGGATGCTTTTTTTTAAAGCCTTATCAAATTCATGTGCAATTACTCTTACAATTATTATTTTGTCCAAGTGTTTAGAGTTTAGAAGGTCTAAATTGGAACTAAGGACCGGCAATGTACTTAGAAAAAAGTCAGATGTAAGACAAAATTATATAACTACTTTACCATGAAACTTAGTGCTTCCTACCAATGTGTTGGTTTACAGTATCTAAATGAATATAAACTAGATCTATCAAGTTTAATAATAATATATATCTATATCTAGAGAAAGCATAATATTATAAACGGCAAATATCAATTATTGGTGTTATTAATAATACAGATATTTTAAAAGACACGTGTAATGTTTTATATAACACAGGTCGAGTCTAGTGTACTTTTGTTTGTCTGTTTGTCTCTTCTTTTTTAGATATGGCGTTGTCAGTTTATTTTTTATCTATGAGTTTGTATTTCGCTCTGGTATCTGTCATCCCTATTTTGAAGTTATTGGAATCATGCAGAGAAGATGTTTTAAATTAAACAACAATTCAGTTCCAATGGATGACAGTCTGACATTTGAATAAGAACTAACATTTCAGTATTTGTACACAATCTGACTCTTGTCTATAAATTTTGGTTTTATTTAAAAGAGGTTAGTTTGATAAGAATCACAAATAGATTTAATGCGTATCTTATATTTTCCATATTGAACCCGTTCTTTGATTGAGAATAGAACTTTGTTTAAAGAATCAGTGGTACTCGTTTCTAGACCACTTTCTTGATGATTTTGCAAACTAGAAAGATTATGTAAGAATTTAAAATAGCATTAAAACAACACAAATTATAAAAATTAAATAATATATAATGATCCATGGTTACAATTGATCAAATCTGTGTTTCAGGTTACTAGTAGTTATTTTTTTATCATAAACTTCTATTTTAAACTGTCTTGTAAACTGGCTGCCATCGTTTAAGTCAGGTGAGTATTAAAATAACACTTACCTTTAAGCAAAACACCACTTTCCAGCAATATTAATATTTTCTTTTTATGTTAGTAAAATAATCTTTTCCAAATAGAAATCTGTTAACACATTGTCCAGTGTTAAAAAAGATAAAACATTAGTTATAAAATTTTATGTGTCCGATGCATTTTTCTGGCTTTACCTTCATCAGGACGGCTCAAAGTCCAATATTTGGAAAGCCAGGTATGTATAAGAATCGACAAAGCTGAAGGGCTATAAAACCAAAAAGGAACTTACAAATAGCCAAATCTATCAAAAGTCAACTTGCCTTAATCTTTATAATCTAAGACAGTACTGAAGTACCAAAGTACAGACTACCGAGGTGATGATAGTCAACCAGGAGAGTAAATTAGGTCGTTTACAAGCTTATGCAAGTTGTTACATTCAAAATATAGTTTTTAAAGTAAAACGTGCAATAGAAACATAAAGTAATTATTTCCAGTACAAGTTCAAACCTCGAGTGAAAACTAACTAGGTTTAAAATAAAATAAAAAAAAACAAATCTTATTCTGAAGACACTAATACCCAATGGAGATGATTTTTATTGCAACGTTAAGGAGCACTGAAAAGTTAATTACTGACTGCAAATTGTTGCTGTAGATTCCAATTTTCATTAAGAATTAAAAACTTACGTCGGACGGAGATATGATATTTCGTATCAACAAATGAATTTAAACCCATCTGTTCGATACATCATAAGTTGAAATTTGATTCAGAAGACATTTTTAATGTGGGATTAATAAATAAACCAATTCAAAAATTTCGAAATCAACATAAAAATATACGAATGCGCATATCCGATAAGTGATTCATCAAATTGAATGTGGTTGCTTACAAGTTGGACATTATTTGTTTTCAGTTTTATTTGGTTAGAAATTCGATTTAGCACCGGACTTTTAATGTAAACTAATAAACACCTACTAACCTCGGGTAGTTGTATTCTTTCTCTAGAGCAAAACAAAATGTTTTTGAGTTTATTAAAAGTTCGGAAAGATTTCAAATTGTCTAGGTAGCAAACCATGATCGCACACACATCATCATCTAAGTAAAATTTCTTCTCCCTTTTTTTGTCCTTTTTATTTTTTCGGGTCTTATCCAATTTGTACTTTAACAAATAAAATATGTTTAAACTACAGTTCTTATATAGAATATGAATGATAAATCCTTTTTTATCCATATACACATTGTATGGTGATAGTATATTTTTTCTGGGTACGACGCGAAATCATGCGAAAACTTGTACAAATTATTTCAATTCTAGATTGTCTTTCAGATTGTTCACAACTATCTAAATAGAAAACGTGTCTACCTATAGAATCTTTTAAAACATGTGTAACGAATGGACAAAGGCCTTCCTTTATTACCACATGGGATGAATGACTAGCACGTGTATTTACGATTTCAATTTGTAGATAACAGTTTAAAATGAATCAAATTGTATATGTCTAATAATTTTTATTTTCATAATTTAAGCAATGTTGGCATACAAGGCATAAGATAGGAGTTAAAAGTAACATTTCACAGATGAATTCATAATAAACAAATGTAGTAAGTTGAGAGGATCACTAAAGCGGACTCTATAGAATACACAAAAAGGTTTAAATGACCAGATATAACTTTTATAACTTATACTAACAATAGCAATTTGCAACACAGTAGTTCATATTTCTTTCCATCTTACATTAAATTTGATGTAGACACATTTGCTGTGTTTGATGTATCAAAATATTATGTTGAAATAATTTTCAATTTTTATGTTTTAAGGATAAATAACATGGAATTCACTTTTAGAACTCATATCTTCATATCGAATAATTACATGCACGCTTTACCGATTCATCATAATACACGTTTTGTGTAGAAACAATGTAGGTAGAAATTTCAAAGCACTTATCAACGTATTCAAACTGTGATTCAAAATTATCCTTAACAACGCTTTGACATAACATATTGTTGCATGACGTCTTTGATTTTTTCCTAATACTGCATGTACACCGGGAAATATCATTCGCCTAAATTTCAACTGAATTTAGATTTACGTGAATATTCAGTGACATGCACGCATATTTCGCCTCAAACAAGTGTCTAAGTGAAAATCATGGGGAGCCTACGTGAATTTCACTTGCAAATGACAACATTTGTTTCATTTGAATTTCACCTGCATTTTTGAAATAAATAATTGATAAAGCCCCTTTCCCAAATTTGATTTAAATCATGAAAAATACCTTTTTTTCTGTAAATGTCACATGATATTACGTGATATGTTCATGTTAGATTCATGTAAATCTCAGTTCTTGTGAAGTATACGTGAAAATTTACACATGAGCTTCACGTATAAGCTCGTTTGAGTTAAATTTTACGTGATTATATTTTGTCTGTGAACATAATATATGTGGACATTTTACAAATTTTAATTGCTATAAATGTAACATATTGTTATTCGATATATCTTACTCATCAAAAGTTCTGTTTGTACTTTTAAATATCTGTATTTCAAAGCAACGAACAAAAAAGGTTACCTTTTGATAATTTGCAATATACATTTACTATCGATCACACCTTCAAGGTGTATATCATACAACAAACACAATGTTGTAGACACATAATTAAATGTTTTGCAGCAAAAGAACCATCTATCACAGATAAACAAAATACCGGCAGATGATGCTCTTACAGTTACTTTTGAACTGCTTCTGAAAAAAATCAATGATTAGTTGTTCGACTCTGGTTTTTATTATCGTTTTTAACTACGCCAATGATGTTTAATCTGAACTCCATGGAATATATTTGATAATATTCGTTTACTACAATTTGTTCTATTATTATGTAAAGCTGTATAACCATTGATGTCTGTTATTGTAATCATCTTTTTAAGCAAATGTAGCAATATGCGCAATAGATTCTCCATAGGCGTTAATGTTAACGTTTTCTTCTGTTGCTCAGGTCATATCGTAAACTTGGATATGTATGATAGCTCGTTTTGAAACTGAGACACTTGCACATGTGTGGTGCGATTTTCGGGGTGACAAGTGTGATTCGTTTTCCCGTCAAGTTCCCAACCCCGAAAGATAGTGAAAAATGTCACTCTCCACAGGAAAAAATCCCAAAATTCTGACCATAAAAATCTTTGAAAATATGTCCTTTGAAAATTTTTGATCAAGTTTATTTTTGTATACTTTTTTCCACATCACATCAGCTGTATAAAACACCAGTCCTAGTTCATTTATGTCAATTTTTAAAATCACAGTTCCCACATATGAATGGCGGACTAATTTTTTAATGAGAGTCAAAAATCTGTGTTCCTCATCTCATGGTCCTTTAGGGGTATTGTCCCATATTTAGAATGGTACACAATCATTTAAAAATATCTGTATACAAAAATGAAGCATAATGTTAATATCTTAATTTTTAATATCCATGAATCATATAAACGCACAAAAAAGTGTCCTAACAACACTAATATTATTAAAAAAAACATTGTATAAATATTAGAAATAAAATTCCTGCACTCCGCACATGTCGGTGTCCATATTATTTTTTTTTATCATGAAAATGGAAATTTCTTTACGAAGAACACACAGTGTTTCATTAAGTATCTTTAGATCTGAATTTGGATATGTTGAGTTAATGACAAATTTATGAACGTATTTCGCGATTTTTTGTGATTTCTATAAAAATATTCATTCATTTTGAAATTATTAAATCAGTAATATGTCAGAAAAAAATTAAGAGACAAAGATACAGTCTTTTATTTTCAAATATAATTCAACGAGCAAAAGTTGAATGCAAAAGTTTCCAAAATATGTGACATAGTCTATTTACTGTTCCTTGAATTTTTTTTTTATTGCATATAGGAATTCAGAACTGTATCTAGCGTTGATCACATGATGGTCTCACTTGTTGAAACTTTATTTTAACAACCCTGTATCTTAATAATAATAATAAGAACATATCTCCGATTCTAATGAACCTGTGCAGGATCCATTGCAGTACGTCGATTCGTTTCTTTTAAAGAATAATAGATTATCGTTGATCACCTCACCGCAACGAGATTGATTTTCTCGCTTGAGCGAAAACGAGAAAAGCAATCGAGTTGAGATGACCAATGATAATCAGTGTATCGCTATGTATATATATTTGAAAGTAATTCAAACGGACAAATTTAAATCAATTCAAGGGAGAAACCTACCGCAATGGTTCAAGACCAGCATGTATCATATGTGAAGTTGATACCGAATATTTATCAACAAGGTCTTCAACCATTGCTCCAGTGCAAACGTCATGAAAATATTAAAGACACACCTTTAAAAACTAGTGTACTGATTGTTGAAGAAGGTTAATAAATCATGCGTTGTGTTTGCTATACGTTTAATCGTCGTGATAGTTAATGCATATAATATAACGTCACAGAGTAAAGCGTTATGGTCATAACGTTATCATAGGGTAATGTTTGTACTTTGCGTATTTTCCGACACTGATATCGTGTCGACGAACCTGTTTCTGACCTTGTGCTCTACAGGTTGCATTTCTGTAAATATTGACAATGTAATTTAAAATAGGAACTCCTTTTATGACTAAAACTGTACCACTTTTACTATGAAGTTTTGAAAAAAAAATCTTATCCTAGAATTGAAAGTTCATATGCACCACAATTTTTTTCAAAAAGTCAAAATATAGGGCTGTGCGGTATATTTTCAACGTTTATATGCCCTTGACTTCTCGGAGTTTAAACTAACACTTATTTTCTTAACTACTCCTACTTCGAATGAAAGGTTACCACAGATTTCAATGTAAACAATATGCACATGTATATTTACTGGTAACATTTCCAAGTTATGTCTCTGTGAATGGAACACAGAGATCATAACTGGGAACCAGTATGTTAACAAAATTTATTTTCTATGAATATTCAAGATCTCCCAAAAAGAGGCGCGTTTTGAGTCATAGCTGTATTTACAAAGTGCAACCTATACAAACATCTTCTTTTTTTATATTTATTCAAATAGAAAACTGTCTAAAATCAGTTTTTCTCACATTAATACTCATTTATCAGAATTATAGCCTTAAAGAAATCATTGCATATATTCTAAGTTTTTTTTAACTGTACATTTTATACCCCTTCCCCTGTTTCATTTTTTAAAGAATTTAAAAACAAGATTTTAATAATTGCCAGCTTATCCTATTTGCTTATTTTCTGATAAAAAAATGCCTTAAACCTGTTTAAAACTGTTTTAATAACATATTGAAAGCATATCAGAATACTATTAATGTAATGTTTAGCAGTCAATCATTACAACATTTAATATTATATAAAGTATCCAATTCATCCTCTGTCTTCAGTCCACATCTTACTGTATGCCTATTTGTCAATTAAAGAACTCATTTTCTGCCTCAAATGGTCAATTTAGAATTTTTGTACAATCAGTATCATCTGTAACTATATATCTGACACAATTTATATCATATATATATTAGCAGTGTTCAAACAAAGCCATATGTGCAATAGTTGTATTTATGCAGATACCAGTCTAAGATATAAATTCACTTAAAATGTTATAGAGATGACTGCTAACATCTAATGTTTGCATAATTTCCAAGCATAATTTATGTTTTCTATAGCAAGAACTTTAAAATCATAAATTCATAGCATTTACAAGTTAACTTATTTGTTTTATGGCCAAGGGGGTAGGTAATTTTCTATTTATATTTTTGCTCCTGGGGCCTCAAATTTCCAAAATCATTCTGCTGTTTCTAGCAATTTAAAAAATTTGAGTACATATTCAGGATAGAACACACTATTGTAAGTTTTGTTGAGATATTTTTGTTTTTCTAGCTTGTATTCATTATGCTGTGGTGACAAAAAAGCAGATTTAGGTGTTGCGGCTTACTTTTGGGTTATCGAAAGGACACAAACACCCCATAAATAATATGCAGGAAGAATCTATGAGTTGCAATGACCGCAAAGAGTAAATATAAGCACTTCTTCACAAGTTAACCTACCAATATGCAAGTATTATCAATTAATTTTGCATCCAGGACTTTAAGTAGACTATGCAAACTGTAAACTGTGAATTTATGCTGAGTCATCATATGTAAGGCCCAGGATTTTATCAATCTTCATTAAATATTTGTAAAACTTCATATTTAGGTTAGTATCTTTAAATTTGTGAAAAAAAGCAAATTTGGTTGTATTCTAAATGTTCCCCTTTTTCACCCTATATAGGTTGCATTTCTGTAAATATTGACAATGTAATTTCCAATAGGAACTCCTTTTACGGCTAACTCTGTATCACTTTTACTATGAAGTTTTGACATAATCTTATCCTAGAATTGAAAGTTCATATGCACAATAATTTTTTTCAAAGGTCAAAATATAGGGCTGTGTGGCATATTTTCAACGTTGATATGCCCTGAACTTCTCGGAGTTTAAACTAACACTTATTAACTTAACAAACCCTTCTTCAAATAAAAGGTTACCACAGATTTCAATGTAAACAATATGCACATGTATATTTACTGGTAACATTCCAAAGTTATATCTTTGTGAAATGGAACATAGAGTATGAAAACAAGATTCATTTTCTATGAAAATTCAAGATCTCCCCAAAAGAGGCGTGTTTTGAGAAACAACTGTAATACAAAGTGCAACCTACAGGGACTATTTAAAAAAAACACATTGCTTTGTTGCAATGAGAATAGGTCACAAATTGAAATTGTATTATTGTTAACACAAGACTGCTGCAATTTAAATTCTAACAACAAACAGTATGCGTCTGTTTGTAAAATTGTGATAACATCAGTCCAAAATATCATAAAAAATAACAACATAACAAACTTATTCTATTACTTTTCATACAGCTAACACATAATTTGGTTCTGGCATTAAACACTATTTTGAATTGCCGATTTTCATTCTAATTAAGTACTTTTAAGAGAGTCAAGTTTGTATCCTTTTCAAGTTAATTGGATTTTTTTAGGATTTTTGTATTTTATTTATGTCACACATTAACTAACAAAGTGTCGGCTATCAACGTCGTGCGCACGATAAAACTATGATCAAATCACCGGCAAGCGAAAAAATATATATATATGTTAAGTAAGGGGCTTCGTTCTATTTAATTGACAACGATGTGTGACAAAAACAAACAGACATAATAGATAACAATGTCAAAAATACGGTTTACAGCAGACAACAAATATGTTACAAAGAACTAGGGTTACAAAATTGAATAGGAAAAAAACGCATACATGTAACGAAAGGAATAAAGCACAAAGATAAACTTATGAGTAGATTGAGAAAAATACTTAAATTCGGACTTTTAAAAATATAGTATAATATTATTCTTTGTCGTCTTTATAAAAGCTTCGACAAATGCTCTACATAATACTTTGATTAAATAGACTACCTATTTATAACTTTTATTTATTTTCAAGTTTATTCGTTCACAACGTAAAATTAATCTGAGCAAACTGTCTACTTTTACACCTAACATTGTTCTATAAATGATGTAGGGTTCTTACATAGGTAAAAACTGGTCCAAAAAGAATATTGAAATAATCTTTCTGATGAATAGCAACACTTGGAGCATGATAAAGACACGATGTGAAGCTTTAGTCGATAACGTCGTCATCTCAGTCCACTTTTCGTTTGATTAAAAAAATATACACATACAATAGAAAGAGTTTAAGAAAATAAAACGTTTCTATAATGGCCTACTATGTTATTTTACCTAAGTCGTCCATTAAACAGTTTTTACGGATCTTTTGTTCTTAATGTAGATAATACTTATACACTGTGTTTAGAAAAGACATACATTTTGGTACATACCAGACAATAACGTTTTTTAGTATGTGTAATAAAAATGCTATTGAAGATGAGTATCATTTCATTTTATAATGTGCTTGATATAACAGTATCAAAAGTAAATATATGGAGAATTGTGAGAGACCATATACTTTTAAATTGGTGTAGCTCTTATATGTGAGAATTATAAAAGAGTTGAACAGCCGGGAAATATTAATTTATATTCTGCCTGAATAGCACGTAATTAATGGTAAATTGTGCAAATGTTTTTTGTAAGTTCAATATGTCTATATGTCCCTGTTGAATTCTTTCATTGTTTTGTATAATTTATTTGTTTATGATATATCATGCTGTATATTGTGTATAAGTTATTTGTATTGTTTAAATCAAATAATTTATATTTGTTTACGGAAATAAAGTATTTCCAATAACAAAAAATTAACAGTCCTGTCAGTTTTATAACTATTTACACCATTGGGTCGATGCCACTGCTGGTGGACGTTTCGTCCCCGAGGGTATCACCAGCCCAGTTGTCAACACTTTGGTGTTGACATGAATATCAATAATGTGGTCGTTTTTATAAATTTTCAGGTTACAAAACTTTTTTCGAAAAAATAAGGATTTTCTTATCCCCGGCATAGATTACCTTAGCCGTATTTGGCTTAACTTTTTAAAAAGGAGTAGGTCCGGTAAGGACCGATTTTGGCCTCAAATATCAGTTTCCTCTGACGAAAGGTTTTGACCACTTTTTAAACACTTAAGTGTCTATTTCATATGATTCAATTAATTTATGTGAAAGATTTTAACTTATTAAGTCATTAAAAACGATCCGATTCAAGCTCAAATATGAAAAATCTACCAAATTACGAAAAAATGTCACTTTTCAGACGGTTTTTGTCAAAACCGAAAGTGGCCGCATCCGTGTTCATCCTCAATCTTTATATATGTTATGAATTATCATCAAATACAACTTCCATTTCAATATTTTGGATGAACACGAATGCGGCCGCTTTCATTTTACCCGGAAACCGTCTAAAATTTAACTAAAATGCTTGAATTGTGAAGATTTCAGTAATTTAGCATAACTTAATAGTGCTAGTACCCAATATATGTGCATTGTATTGTCAAAAACAGCCCAATGTAGAAGAACCATTCTACTATCCAATTAATATCTAAAAGTTTACATTTTAACAATTTCATAAAACTGCTATATTTTGGGGCCAAAAAAGGGTCTTACTGAACCTTCTCCTTTGGATCCTCAATACTCTTCAACTTTGTACTTGTTTGGCTTTATAAATATTTGGTTTGAGCGTCACTGATGAGTCTTATGAAGACGAAACGCGCGTCTGGCTTACTAAATTATAATCCTGCTACCGTTAATAACTATTTACACCACTGGGTCGATGCCACTGATGGTGGACGTTTCGTCCCCGAGGGTATCACCAGCCCAGTAGTCAACACCTGAATATCAAAAGTGTGGTCATTTTCATAAATTTCCAGTTTACAAAACTTTTAATTGTCGAAAAACTAGGGATTTTCTTATCCCAGGCATAGATTATCTTAGCCGTATTTGGCACAACTTTTTGGAATTTTTTGATCCTCAATGCTCTTCAACTTTGTACTTGTTTGGCTTTATAAATATTTTTATTTTAGCGTCACTGGTGAGTCTTAGGATGACGAAACGAGCGTCTGGCGTACTAAATTATAATCCTGGTAACTATTATAGATATAAAAAAGAAACCGATGCAAGTATGAAACAAAAATACAGTTGAAAGCAAGTAACAGTAAGATGAGTGTATATAACTATAGAATTATTTATTTTCAAATCTTTTTATTAATTTTCTATATTCGGTCAGGGTTTACCCAAGATATCGTTGATACGTATAGGTGTACAACTTGAAGACGGAAAAAAATAAACTTTAGAAATTTAATTTAAAATTATTTCCTTTAAAAATATTTCTTGTAAGCACCTTTGTTTTTTTCATTTTATACTTTAATCGGAAACAGTCCATGTTTTATGATAGATTCTAATATGACGTGCTTCTTTCGCTTTGTAAACAACACTGTGGTAAAATTGTCGATATATCTATACTTAGCGCAGACTCCGGCAATGGCTGTTACAATATACTTCCCACGTAAATCCACTTGTATTGAAACCCTTTGCCGATTTTATTGTTTTAAAAATTGCAATTAAAAAAAAAGACAAAATCACTTTTATTCTGACTCGGATACATAATAAAAAGAAGTAATGCACAAGACCTTGGAGAAATCAACAATAAAATAAAATAAAATCCGCGAAAGTCTATTAATGTTTTTGGCGCATTTAAGTCATTTCAAAACATGACGTCATACAAATGAAAACGCTAGAGTTGAACATTTTCTGTTACGTGAACTATTGAAATGTCGTTTACTATTGTACTAAAATTGATTATTAAGGTAGGTTTGATTTTCTATTCTATTGCATTATTCGCATATTTTACTGATTTCAGCAAGTCAACATGGCGGCTCCTTAGTTACGAAATGTCAACTTTGGATTTGACGGTAGCTCACGAGAAAAACATGTAAATCAAAATGACATTGGTTTTGAGAATGAAACAGATTATTTTTAAGCGCTTGTTCACGAAATAATCCATGCAAGCTACAGATCTATTAGAATGTTTGAGCTTTATCTAACAGGGAGTACAAAAAGAACAGCCACACACACAGCTTTACCCACCCTCGCTTCAGTTTTTTTAATGATCTTATTTGTTCTATTAGACTCGAAATAATTCATGAAAGCCATAGATTATTGGAAATTTGCACATGGCCTGGGTCGTGATATTCGTTAATTATATCCCTCCCTAACGCTCAGGATAAAATTCTAATATCACGGCCCAGGCCATGTGTAAATTTCCAATAATCTATGGCTTCCATGAAATATTTCTTAATTAACACATGAGACAATTGAATGCAGAGTTTGAGGAATAAAAAACATAAAATGACATTTTTTTACACAGTGTGTCAGTTAAATACGTATAATAAAAAATAAAAGTTATCAATATATGTTTATTTGTTTTTCAATTAGTTCATGATATGCATCAAACTGTACTTATAATCATAATTGGACGAACAGTATTTGACTGTTTTTTGTAACAAATATACCAAACGACACCAAAAGTAATGAAACCGGTAATAGCAACTCCCGTTGTGGCTCCAATAGTAACACCACCACTGCTTCTGAAAAAAAATGATTAATTATCATTTACATAATGATTGTATTCTTTTTTTTACACTGAACTAGTAAACATTTTTGTTAAGGGGCCAGTTGAAGCACGCCTCCGGGTGCTGGAGTTTTTTTGCTGCATTGAAGATCCATTGGTGGCCTTTTGTTGTTTTCTGCTCTTTGGTCGGATTGTTGTCTCTTTGAAGCATCCCCCATTCCCATTCTCTTTTTTATTTATGGATAAAACTAGAAGATTTCAACTATCTGTCAAAAATTCAAATACGAAAGGGTCCAACATCCGTCAGTGTTTCATTTTTAGTAATAATAATTTTTTCTCAAGCCCTTTAGACAATTACGAAAGAAAGCATATTGCTAAAGTCTTTTGAAAGTCCAAAATATGTATATCGGTGATATTCATTTAATACATTTTCAGACACTCGTTCATCTGATATACCGAAGTGTACTTAATTTGACATTACATATACTACCAAATGTAGAGTTAAACTCACACCATCCCATTTCTTGGTTATAAAACTACTCGCCTTTCATATTGCGTTCACATATTGTAATGAATACATAAAAAAATATGTTTGATTATTTAGACTTCATTTAATTTTGGTTTCGCCACAAGCGTTATAAGAAAAACGACCGAAATACAAATTCAGATGTTTATCACCACCATAACAAATTCGTAGACAGATACTTGTATCTATGTTTAAACTATCGATAAAATGCTTTCACGGTCTTATATCTGAAATCGAGATACCAAAATAGCTGTATGATTTCATATACTGCCATTTTTTGTATTATTCCTCATCATGAGTTTGTAAAGTGTTATGACTCAATATATATAGTCTTTACAAAATGGACCATTGCCATGTCAGTGCGTTGTGCGTATTTACGCTAATTTATTTTACTTTATTTGTTTTCATTTGTAAATAAGGGTGACTTATATTTTGTTTCTTAATTCAAGTTGTCTTTCTTTTATCAGATTCATACCACTTAATTTAGTTTATTTACATATAAATTCCCAATTGTATCAAGCGTAGGTCACATTATTATCTCATGTGTTGGAATAACTGTTTGAGATAATTCAAAACAGTATCGTTAACAGTGAAACAAGAAAAACAAAATGATGTTGATCATCTGAATAAACAATGCACATACATTTCTTCTGTTTATGTGTACCACAATGTCTCTTAGTATGTACCTTTATTTTTTGAAAATCATTAGAAAGAGGACATCTATTATATAAATTTACCCTGTGTCTTCATAATAGTAATAAGTACAGTACTGGGATACGTAGGAACCCATGCATGTTCCAGTGCAGTGAGTTGTTTCGTATCTGTTATAGTAGTAGTTATATCTATAACACTGTTCAGCCTCAACCAATCCTATACAAAATATACCAATGTGAATGAATGTGAATGGATTTAAACATGGATTTAAAAAAACCGATTCAAACTTAAAGCAAAGATTATAAATAGCATTTGATGTTAGAATGTTGGTGTAAAAAGGGATACAATAAACTTACAGGGTAGCCTACAGTCATTATAAATAGTAAATATACTTATCATAGATACCAGGACTAAATTTAGTATAAATGTCTATACAATATACAAATTTCTACAAAAATATCGAGGCTAAAACAATGGGGCCTAATTCAACAGACTATACAACATTTACTTACAACAACAAATTCTAGAAATCACATTAAAAAAACATTTGATTCCTCATCACCCTGTAAAAATTCTTTACATGACAAAGGGCAAATTAATATGTGTGGAATTTAAAAAGGCGTTTTGAGATAACAGTCCTCTCTCTTCCTTTTGAATCGACCATCTTACTAACAAAAGTAGCAGATAACTAGGGAAGCACATTGAGGACTTCCCAAAAATATGATTTAAAATCTAAATGACGAATTTAAATCGCTATCACGAATTTAATAATTCGTTATAACAGATTAAATTTGTAATAAAGAATTGATGGAAATTGTTATTACAGATTTGGCAATACAGACAAGGAAACTGCCGGTCTAAAAAGACTTTGATAAAAATGAGTTAGTTAAAAGTTGAAGAGCATTGAGGGTCCACAATTCCAAAAAGTTTGTCAAATACGGATATTAGGTAATCTATGCCTGGGATAAAAAAAACTTCGTTTTTCGAAAAATTCAAAGGAAAGTATTGGTTATGAATTATGAGTTTTGAACACATGTGTTATGTCCCTACCGCTAGATGATAGGGGCTTTGAGTCTAGCCCTTGTCCGTCTGTCCAGTCCGTTAGTCGCGTACGTTTCCAGAACTTGTTTCCATTTGCCGCAAGCAAACATTATACATTTAACGTATACATTTGATGCGACTGTCATACAAGTGAGAGGTTTAGCTAGCTATAAAACCAGGTTCAATCCACCATTTTCTACATTAGAAAATGCCTGTACCAAGTCAGGAATATGACAGTTGTTATCCATTCGTTTGATGTGTTTGGACTTTTGATTTTGCCTTTTGATTTTAGATTTTCCTTTTTGAATTTTCCTCGGAGTTCAGTATTTTTATGTTTTTACTTTTTATGCTTACAACTACAAAACACAGAACAAATTTGAAATTGAATGGCGACTCTTTTACTTTATTTTGCCTTTTTAACTTTTTTGGATTCGAGCTTCACTGATGAGTTTTTTGTAGATGCGCGTCTGGCGTATATTCAAATCATATTTTTGAGAGGTCCTAAAAGGATGCCTCCAGGTGCGGGAAGTTCTCGCTGCATTGAAGATTTATAGGTGACCTTCTGCTGTTGTCTGTTCTATGGACGGGTTGTTGTCTCCTTGACACATTCCTCATTCCTATTTTCTATTTAATTCCGTAGATAATAATGTAAACAATGAACAAATTAATAGATAATAAGTTTAAAATATAAGTACAAACAAAACAGAAATAAACTATACCTCATTTAAAAATGCATGAAGTTACTGGCAGAAACCTATAAACGTAACCAGCAGATTTGAATAAAAAAACGTCGTAGGAACCTTTATGTTTCGCTGTATTTCAAAGTATATTCTATGCAATAAGGTCACACACATAACAAGAACACATAAGTGTCCAATTCAAATCTATACAGAACTAAACCGAATGTAAAATGCAGACAAAATGCAACTTTATAGTGTAGCTTCGTGGTTTTCCGTTATAAGGAATACTAGAGTACATGTTCAGTCTATAAAACATATAAGACAAAAATCTTCTTTCAGTTCTTACTTGTACAGTAACTGTTAAATGTCTCGTTGGTTTACACAATATTTCATTTAGCAAATAAATTCAAAAGTACATCAATAAAATACAAGCATTCGAAAACAAAAGATCTTACAATTCTCCTTTATTCACATCTAAATTCGCGAGAAAAAAATATTTCTACACATTATTTCAACTTTTGAATTAGGTTGACCCCTTCCAGTAAATATGGTAATGTGAAAATATAGTCTAATTCCTTGTTTTGTGATGGTGTTCAATGTTTTGAGATTTTTAAATATATTGAGAAAATTATTCGGATAATATCTTTACTACGTATTAAAATGTGAAATACCGGACAAATTGTAAATAAACATATAGGTCCGTATTATTCACAATTTTTTTTTCCATAAATACTTACCTAAAATAAAAACGAACAAAAAACGTCCATTCAGCATCATTATTCTAATTTTTATCAATTTGTAAACGTCAAATCGAGTACAAATATTTCGATATATTTTATGGATATTTATCTCTCATGGAAAACGACAGAAAAAATCCCAAACTGTAGTACATATTTTCATCACTATACAGATATCTTTCTGATATATATCGAATGGACAGGTGAGTAGAAACTTGAAAGACGGCCATAAATCTTCTGTTTCTCTTTATTTTTTTTTATTTCGTTTTAATCAATATTATTCATTGACAATTCTTATTCTTATAGCCATTAGTCAAAGCACATGGCATGTAACATTATAAGGGTATATCATTGACCTTTTTCTCACTTGCATTGTGAAACTAATAAATATCAGTATAAGCAATGATCATTTTACTTTATCGATACATTCTAATATTAAGTCGAAATGTACATTTGATGAAGTGAATTAAGAACCGTTAACGTAATTACTTCCACTGGATCATTGCTAAGGCCTAACCAAAAGGTATCACATCCACGGAACTTCTTCGGTGAGATTCACTGAAAAATAACACATCATAAAATCAATTGTTTGAGCCAATTATTTTTAATTTTTGGCTTTCCATTTATAGAGAAAAACAAGTGAAATAATTCGGGATACATCATGAACTCATATTGTTTTTTGAAATTTGTTGTTATAAATGTTAGTAAATTTATTTTCAATTAAATATATTGTCTCCCTTATGCATAGACCCGATTCCTTGACCATTTATATTATATTTTGTGTCCTCCTCGGTTATGTCAGCTTTTCAATATTTTCGAATACTAGGTAAACTATTTTCTATTCCGAAACACATTGGCCACACTCTTATATTTGGTTCAGATATACATTTTAACAAAATAAATTATGGTGGTAAATGTACGTGGTAAATCCAGAATGAAGCAAACATTATTACAATTAATGCAAATATAGTTAAAATCAAAGTTTGCTTCAAAAGGATGCATTGATATATTGTAATAAAGACATCAAATAGTTTGTTGAACTTGTTTTGTCATTCTATCACATATTTGTTTTAAATTTTTATTGATGAAGTTCAATTTAAAAGAAATCTAGGACCAATATGGATATAATGAAGCCTTCATGAAACTTCTCCTACCATCATTCTGCCTATAAAATATCTTAAACTAATTCTGTGCAACTATTTTCGAATCGAATTTCAACATCCCAATCGTTGTGTAACACTTCATGAAAATAATTTTGATTGAATTATATAAAGGATACAGTAGTATACCGCTGTTTAAAACTCGTAAATATATGGACAAAAAAAACAAAATCGGGATAAGGAACTAAATCTTAATACACTTTTGCTATAAAATTTATTAATATCTTAATTTTTACATCGATCGCGAATTCAGTCTGTGCATACATGACTAACAGTCTTCATCTACATCTTATAATTTAAATGATGTCTGTGTAATTGGTGTTTAACGAGTGTAACGTTATTTGGAGTAGCAATCTTCTATTCTTTTCATTTTACTACAATAATCATTTATAGTTTTGTTTCGTTAAATTAAGTGTTTGTGAAGAATATTGTTGGGGTTTATAACTCAATTTATTTCACTTGACTGGGCAGAGTTTGACCGGTTCGCTCATAATAAACCAGTCCATCTATTAATGGGTGTTTTAGAATAAATGTATTTATTAAAGTTGAGCATACACGTGTTTTCTATTATGTAAACAATCACACGTGATTGTGTGTCCGCATAGATTGTTCTTATCTGTTTAAGTTCGATTTAAAGTCTGGTTATCATCATTACGACATTTGTCCTCAGCAACAAACGTTTCTTGGTTTTTCCTGGAATAACAAGTATTACTGTTTTTCAGTTTTAGTTTTTGGTCTAGCTTCTAGCCCTTACTTATTTACGAAATGTTTGAGATCTATGGTCAAATATTGGAGACAAAATTCGATTGATATTGTTTTGTATTTAGATGATGGTTTTGGAATGGCTTCGGATTACGAATTATGTCGGAAAGATTCCGATTTTGTCAAAAAATCACTAAAAGAGGCTGGTTTTTTAGTCAATGTAGAAAAATCTGTTTTTGAACCTACCCAAAAGTTAGAATGGTTAGGAATCACTTGGGATTCTGCTCAATTCTGCATTTCTATTCCCGAAAGAAGATTAAATGATTTGTTACAGTCTATAGATGAAATTTTAGACAGATTTTTGTTTTTCTCTGCTAGGCAATTAGCTCAAGTGACTGGTAAGATCATTTCTTTATCACCAGTGTTCGGAAATTTGACTAGATTGATGACAAGATATTGTTACTTGTGCATCGTGCAAAGATTGAGCTGGGATAAATTATTACAAACAGTTTATCCAGCTGAGATTTTGAATGAGCTTAAGTTCTGGAAATCCAATGTGGTTACTTTGAATAAAAAGAAATTGGCTATGTACAGCCCTTCTTCAATAGTATTTTTTTTTCAGATGCTAGTAATGTAGCCTGTGGGGCTTATACTGTAGAATTGGAAAATAAGATTTTTCACAAAATGTGGAACGAATTAGAAAGATGTAAAAGCTCCACCTGGAGAGAGATGAGAGCAATCGAACAGACCCTTTTGTCGTTTAGTACTCTATTTATGGGCAAAAGTTTAAAATGGTTTACTGATAACCAAAATTGTGTACGTATAGTACAAGCTGGAAGTATGAAGGAAGATTTACAAAATCTTGCCTATTCTATTTTTTGTATATGTAAAGAGCATAATATATTAATTGAATTACAATGGATTCCCCGCACATTGAATTCAAAGGCAGATTACATTAGCAAAATGAGTGATCATGAGGATTGGCAAATTTCAAATGATTTTTTTGAATTTTTAGAAAGTTTATGGGGACCTTTTACTGTTGACAGGTTTGCTAGCGTGATGAATAACAAGACAAAAAGGTTTAACTCACTTTTCTGGAATCCGAACGCAGAAGCTGTAGATGCGTTTACACAAAATTGGAATGGAGAAAATAATTGGCTTGTCCCCCCTATTTATTCAGTTATACGCACAATTAAACATCTGATTTACCGTAAGGCTAAAGGGTCTTTAATTGTTCCAAGATGGGTATCTTCGCCATTCTGGTCATATATTTTTAATAAAAACTTGACTTACAAAGCTTATGTTAAAGATGTGCTAGAATTTAAAGAAACGAATAGAATCTATTCAAAAGGAAGTAGTCCGAAGTGTATCTTTGGAACTGAACAATTTTTATCAACTGTTCTCGCAGTTAGATTAGACGCTAGTCTGTGATATTTCACATGGTCCTGATATCAATTTTGGTATTGCAGAGACATGGTGAATGAGATTTTACGTTGTACATATTACTCAGTGGAGAATGTAAAGATGAAGTATTTTTAGCGACATGGCCCTAGTATCATATGTTGTAGTATGATATTGTAGTAGGCATGGTTGATTGTTTAATGTCATATGCATTTTATTATAATAATTTATATGAATACTTGTTTAATTTTCCTTTATTGGGTAACACATTTTTTAGATGTTTTCAAAACAAGAAGATGGAATGATATTGATTCTTTTCGTCAGTCTCAATCTCCAGCCATGCAGCTCCTGGTAGACCAGATACCTTCCTTTTGTTTGTCATCTAGAGCAGCTAACACTCAACGACAGTATAGATATGTTTTCAACGCTTTTTGTAAGTGGTGTTTATCTATTAATTTTTCAAACACGTTACCTGCTTCAGTTATTTCTGTCGCATCGTATTTAGTTTATTTGACTAATATTAGTAAATCTACTAGCAGTATAAATGAAGCTTTTTATGCTATAAGTTGGGCTCATAGATTAGCCGGAGTTGAAAATCCGTGTAAATCGGATTTGATTATTTCTGTGAAGGAAGGATCTTTGAGATCTGTTGGACACATTGTTGTTAAGAAAGAACCTATAACACCAGAAATTTTGTATCAAATCGTTATGCTTTATGGTAACGATAAATCTAATCTGAAAGATGTTAGAATAGCATGTATGTGCCTTATAAGTTTTGCTGGATTTTTGAGGTATTCAGAATTAGCAAATCTGACAAGAAATAATATTGTTTTTCATGATTCGTACATAAGTTTACTGATAGAGAGTAGTAAAACTGATGTTTACCGTGAGGGTAGAGATGTACTCATTTCAAAAACGGACAAAATTACATGTCCCGTTAAAATGTTGATGAAATATTTAGATTTAGCAAACATCAAGTCGGACAGTAATGATTTGATTTTTCGTCCTTTATCTTTTTGTAAATCTGTAAATGGTTACAAATTAAGAAATGGTAAGCTTTCTTATACTACTGCAAGAGACATTCTGTTATCTACTTTAACATCTATTGGTTTAGACAAAGTATTTTGGTTTGCATAGTTTGAGGTCCGGAGGCGCCACTGCTGCTGCAAATGCGCACGTGGAAGATAGAATCTTCAAAAAACATGGTCGCTGGAAATCAGACCGGGCTAAGGACGGATATGTCAAAGAGAACATCAGTGAACGTCTAACAGTAACTAAAAATTTAGGAATTTAAAAAGCACACAATTGCGCCTTTCTTTGTTTAGTCGAAAATAGCTGCACATGCTGGCGAGCTATTCCTATGTAACAAGTGTTTGTTTTTATTTTATAAATACTTTATATGCGTTTGAGGTGACGAATTAGAATATAAACGCATCAATGAAGTGTCCAGTCATTCTTTTGTAAATTCCTTTGATGTCACTGATAGGTGATTAGAAATCAGTAATACTTATAACGGCAATCAACCTTATCACTCACAAAGACTGTCTTTATGCAAATAAAAACGTAAGCTCCGCCCGATCAGTTGCAATAACATTGGTAATTATTGTCTCTCACACTTCGTTTTTCTTTTCGGCGAATTTTTTTACCATCGTTTTTTGTAAACCGAAAAAGAATTCATAAAAGTAAATTTAAAATGAAACGAACATAGACAGTAATTTCTTATTGATATATTTTAATCTATATTCATTTAAAGGGAATTCTGTTGGTTTTCTCATCACGAAATAGTTCGTAAATATGAGATACACTCAAAGACATTCTTTAAGAAATACAAGTAATTTCTTATCTTTAAAAAGTGAATGCAAATATGCATTTCTCATGAATCTGTCATGAATTGACTGCTATGGACTTTTTACCTTGCAGCAAAATAAAAATGTATATCAGAATATCTTATGATAGCTTTCCTATCCACCTTCTTATGAAATTGTTGTTTGTGTATTTTATATCTATCATGATAATTAAAGATAAAAATGGTGGGTTGAATATTACAGGACTACAATACAAATAAATAGGAGAACGTATTAGACAAAGAAACACATGATTAATAGATAACAAAAGGCATCAGGTTTAAAATTCAATACGCCAAAAACGCGCCTCGTCCACTCAAGACTCGCCAGTGCCACCCAGATATAAAAGATCGAAAATGAAAAAAAGTGCAAAGTTGTACAGCACTGAAGATCAAAAATGGAAAAGGTTGTTTCAAATACGGCTATGTTTGTATGCCTGGGGATAAAACATCCTTATTATTTAGAACAATGTATGCTATTGCAAACAGTTAATTTTATAAAATGAATTTAAAAGATATACATAATGAAAATGAAGTATTAACTTATTACAGAAAACACAACCCGAATACATAATGCGAAGACCAACACAGAAAAATAGACACACCTGACTTAGTCCTGGCCTCAACGCAAAAAAATCATAAAAATGAAGTCACATACGAAGTGGCGAAAAGGCACAAATGATGTCACATTTGAAAAACTATATCTCAAAAGTAAGATAGAATTAGGATTGATTTAAGATTTTAATAGAACTAAATAATGATATTGCATTTAAACACAAGGCATATTGCAATACTTATACATAGTAATAAACTATATAATATATATGTATATGTCCAGTTTTTTATGAATCCAACTTCAAACGTAAATTTTGGTACAGATTACGTTGAACAAAATCAAATCTAATTAATGAAGGCAGTGATTAATTTTCTTTATCATAACGCATGAATATAATAGAAAAGACGTCAACAAATTTGACAAAATCCGACGAAAACCAGAAATGCAACATCAAATTAAACACATGTATTTGGGATAGACAAGAACCGTAACACATAGTAATGCGAATTCACAATCGGGAATAATTAGTTATCAAAAGTACCAGGATTATAATTTTATACGCCAGACGCGCGTTTCGTCTACATAAGACTCGTCAGTGACGCTCAGATCGAAATAGTTAAAAAAACCAAATAAATACAAAGTTGAAGAGCATTGAGGATCCAAAATTCCAAAAAGTTGTGCCAAATACGACTAAGGTAATCTACTCCTGGGGTAAGAAAATCCTTAGTTTTTCGAAAAAATCAAAGTTTTGTAAACAGAAAATTTATAAAAATGACCATATAATTGATATTCATGTCAACACCGAAGTGCTGACTACTGGGCTGGTGATACCCTCGGGGACGAAACGTCCACCAGCAGTGGCATCGACCCAGTGGTGTAAATAGTTATCAAAAGTACCAGGATTATAATTGTATACGCCAGACGCGCGTTTCGTCTACATAAGACTCGTCAGTGACGCTCAGATCGAAATAGTTAAAAAGCCAAATAAATACAAAGTTGAAGAGCATTGAGGATCCAAAATTCCAAAAAGTTGTGCCAAATACGGCTAAGGTAATCTACTCCTGGGGTAAAAAAAATCCTTAGTTTTTCGAAAAAATCAAAGTTTTGTAAACAGAAAATTTATAAAAATGACCATATAATTGAAGTGCTGACTACTGGGCTGGTGATACCCTCGGGGACGAAACGTCCACCAGCAGTGGCATCGACCCAGTGGTGTAAATAGTTATCAAAAGTACCAGGATGAGTCACGTTTGGTAATTAAAAGATTAGACGACGTAATGAAAAACCGCAATCTACCATGTGGTAAAACTTTCCTTAGTTAGTGTGGTCAAAGACACATCGTATGGATCAACTAATTCGTGATGGTGTCCATAAAATTTACGGAGTGTCAATTTTAATCTGTCATACTCATAACTTTGTTGAAGCAGTTTCTGTGTAAGGAGCACACTCCTGTATATGAAGTCTGTATAGTGTGAACAAGCACGAGAATAATGTATCAATTGTGATATGTAAACACCAAACGAAGGGGCAGAGGGTATATAAAGGCAACAGTAGTATACCGCTGTTCAAAACTCATAAATCCATGGACAAAAAACAAAATCGGGGTAACAAACCAAAACCGAGGGAAACGCATTAAATATAAGAGGAGAACAACGACACAACACAGAAACGGACCAAGCATCAGACTTGCTGAGAAATGGGAAATTGATAATTTGGAAGTTGAAATCGTCCCGTTTATCATAGATTTTCGTGTGAAGTCGTCCATCTGCGTCAATATTGAGGAAAAGATCAAGGTATGAAGCAGTCCTTCTAGTATCAGTAGTTTCCCTAATTTCAAGCTCGCTGGGTGTGAATTCTGCTTCATATGAGTACAAAAACAAATCGGCAAGCAGGGGTGCACAATAAGTACCCATTGGAATACCGACTGTCCGTTGAAATATAAATCCTCCAAACTCAACAAATATATTGTCGATCAAAAGTCCAGTATTTTGATAATATCATCTTCAGTATAATTTTTTTGGAAGATGCAGTGTGATTCTTTACAAAATATGAATTATTGTAACCCAAAAAATAAGAAATTTGTATCTACGATTCCCATTTTTATAGAAAAAGCTCTGTGTTATGAGATAGTGAAATCGATCTTTCAACTAAGCATGGGGAATAGTAGTGTATAGCGTAGAAAAATCAAAAGTCTTTCTGTTGCTGCAAAATTGCAAAGATTGTAATCGAAGATTAAAAAGTAGATCTTTCGAATTTTTGAGAATCCACATCTGCTTAACACCACTGGTAGAATATATCTCATCACAATATTTTTGAAGCCCATCTGTAACTGTAGAAAGAATAGTAGTCGGTACTTTAGAAAGATGTTTAGTCGAACATTTTGAAGACCCAGCTATGTATCGTTCTTTATATAGAGTTTTGTGTAATTTAGGTATCCAGTAAAATGAAGGTAAATTTTCTTCGTTTTCTTGCTGTTGATACCAGAAGAAAGAAGAACAGATTTTTGATTTTGTAAAATTTCGTCCTTGGTAAATGATGTTAAAGCATTTGTAGGGTTACCAATAGTTTTTTTTTTGTTCAAGCTCTGTTGTGAGACATTGCAAATAATGTTTTTTACATATAAAGACAATATTATTAGAGGCTTTATCTGCTGGAACAACAACATATTTGACATGCAAAGAGGATAAAGCATACACAACATCCGGATTCTTGAAATAATTAATAACTCTTGTACTCATATTACATCGTAATTTTTGTATGCGCCTCTGAATGCGAACAGATTTGATCCATTCAGACAAAGTTCAAACAAAGGAGTAGGTTCAGTGAGACCCCTTTTTGGTCCCAAAATATAGCAGTTTTACAAAATGGTGAAAAGTAAGAGTTTAGCTATTTATTAGAAAGTAGAATGCTTCTGCTACATAAATATGGGCTGTTTTTTACAATACATTGCACATATATCGGGTACTACCATCATTAAGTCATGCTTAATTACTTAAATCCTCTCAATTTTAGTACTAAGTATTCTAGTTAAATTTTAGACGGTTTCCGTCTGAAATGAAAGTGGCCGCATTCGTGTTCATCCATAATATTGAAATTTAAGTTGTATTTGATGATAATACATAACTTATATAAAGGTTGAGAATAAACACGGATGCGGTCGCTTTCAGCATATTTTTAGCATATTTGATAGATTTTTCATATTTAAGCTTGAATCGGAGCGTTTTAATGACTTAATCAGTTAAAATCGTTCTTATAAACTTATCTGTTCAATGAAAATATACACTTAAGTGTTTAAAAAGTGTGCAAAATCTTTCGATAGATGAACCTGAAATGTGAGGCCAAAATCGGCCTTTACCGGACCTACTCCTTTAAGTTAACGATCGAAATTTTAAAAGTGTTATTTTCATTTATATATACTTTCAAAAACAATTAATATTAGGTTCGTTTATTGAGTGCTATTTAAATGTTTTTTTTAGAATCAACTTAACCTAAATGTTCAGTAAGAAATAAAAAAATAAATAATTACAGAACTATTCGACATATCTGACATTTAGTTAGATGACTTAATAGCAATGAAACGTCTGTATGTTTGTGTCGATGTCGTTTCTTTCCCCGGTCACATATAAATTATAATGCACATATATATAATATTATATTGATATATAATACATCTACTCTAGATATTCTTTGATAAGAAAAGACAAATTAGTGTGTTCCCTCGGTTTTAATTTGTAACCCGGATTTGTTTTCTCTCAATCGATTTATAACTTTTGAACATCGGTTTGCTATTGTTGTCTTTATTTGAGGTTCACTAAATTATTCTTCAGATGTATAGAAAATATATCATCATATGATAACACAATGTTTGCCTGACTGTGACTATCGTTCTTGATTTAAGCAATATTTATTTTGAATAAATTGAATACTTGTACATAGAATTTCACAGATTTTGAATACCACTTTAATATTTCCGAAATTATTGAGAGGACACCATATAAAGAACATTCAATTATAGAAACAAATAATGCTGCACAAAATCAAATTAAATATATGTGTTGAGGTACACCGTAAAAGGATCTTTAAACTCTAAATTCGGTCCATTTACATAAAATTGTAAACTGATGTGTTTATTGGAATCAACTCTGTCGATCTTAAGGTAAATAAAAATCACTTCATTTAAATTATTCGTCCAATAGCTGACCTCTTATGAACTTCATTTAAATTATTCGTCCAATAGCTGACCTCTTATTAACTTCCTCGTTCGCAGTTTAATTCTGCGAATTGTATTCTTTAATCGGGAAAAGTCCTTTGTGTGTAACCAATAAATCTAATTGAGAATATAATGTACACTTTAAGAGGAACACATAAATACAGTTCGAGACAAAATGTCAATGATCATTGTCAAACGGGAAATAAAAAAGTACCTGTCGAAACAATACAAATGATTTACCTGTGACAAAAATATCACTAATTAGAAACGAAGATATTGACATATGGTTAATCATATTCCATTCTTTAAAATTCATTTAAACTCGCCGACTTCATTTTCCCAAGGAAACAATTTGAAACGAATGAACCACTTTTAGGAAACGAACGCCATGACATATGCTATCTACAACAAACAACCACGCGTGTTGTGAATGACCATTCATCCATTTCGTAGGCAAATGATCACCAGTTAATATTTTACACAGCTATCATAACAACAATCTATGACATATTTAGATGTAACCCAGATTTTAGTACTTTTCTACAGAAAACAAGTGTGACCGAAGGACATTTCAGTTTCTACCCATTGTTATACTACTGTGGATTCATTTTTCGTGGGTATCAATTTTCGTGGATTGCTGAAAACTTGTATATTCGTGGATACTTGATTTCGTGGTTTATCCAATCGCCGTATACCACGCCTATTTAAAATATGATATTCGTTGAACATTTGAATTTGTGGTTCACCTGTACCCACGAAACCCACGAAAATTGGTATACAACGAATAATAATGAATCCACAGTACTTCCACAAAATGGCACTCTATTCATATATTGAAATCAAACAAGTTGCCCATAATAGTGATCAAAGGTACCAATGTTATAATTTAATACACCAGACGCGCGTTTCGTCAACATAAGACTCATCATTGTAGCTCAGATCAAAATAGTTATGAGGCCAAATAAGCACAAAGTTGAAGAGCATTCAGGACCCAAATTTTCCAAGCATTTGTGCCAAATACGACCAAGGTAATATATTCCTAGGATCAGAAAAACCATAACAGTAACACGTTCATGTATTCATTTTTATATAAAGAGATCATCCCGTGTCATATAACGATTTTGCCTTACTTTTGGTTGTTATATCAACACATAACAATATAATACACTGGAAATAAACAGTTACACAATATCTTAATTTTTCAAGAATAGATTATTTATGAAGTCTTCCTTATCTACTTATTTACTCATGAGAACAAGCCGGCAGTAAGAGAAGCACAATGTGTTCCATATAAAAGAGGGACGAAAGAAACAAGAGGGACAGTGAAACTCATAAATCGAAAATGAACTGACAATACTATGGCTAAAAATGAAAAAGACAAACAGACACAATAGTACACATGACACAACATAGAAAAAAAAAGAATAAGCAACACGAACCCCACGAAAACTAGGGGTGATAAAGTCGATCACGATTTGAATTGTAAATTTAGCGATAATGACCGCATCAACAGTATTTAATTTCATATTTCAGATAATGAATTATCTGTTGAATCTTGATTGTCATTTCTTTTCTGTTCCTGCAGAAGGTGTAAAAATAAACCAAGTTGGGATCCAACTTTGAGATGCTCCCTCTAAGGTAACAACTTTTAAAAAATGCATTGTATTTATTGTCCTTGATTGACATGCGCAACAGAAGGATAATAGATATCTACTGGGTACACACAAATAGTCGAATTAAGGGGTTTAACTGAGTGGACAGTTTCAATTACCCCTTTCAAAACTTCATTCTCTGTTCATTTTATGTTTGGAATCCACTGTTACAAACCCTCATTCAAACCAATACAAACTTGAAGCTATAATTTCGGATATTGCAAGTCACAGACTTTTCAAGCCAGTCCATGGCAAAAAAAATCAAAAAAGAGAAAAGATCTTTCATTAATCTTTCCTTTGCCAAAAAAGGTCTCGATGGCGTCAACTTAGGCAATATCCTTCATCATAAATTAGTTCAATCGAAAATACCTCCTTATTTCAAAGACAAGTCCTTAACAATCAATTCTTATACCTATACCAAATCTATTGCAACTAAAATTTTCAATTACAAACATGTTTTGCAAGATTTCGATATTGACGACTTCAAGTATAAACCTCCTGATTGCACTTATGCTAGTTCCCAATTCACATATAATCCGGCTGGCCACGTTATTACCGGTGACCTCAACATTGTCAATAACACTTCTCTACGAAATGTGTTTTCGAAAGGTCCGAAATATCGTGATTCTAAATTTATCAATTGGAAATACTTAAAAATTTTGATGAATTCAGTGTAGGATTATGCTAGGTAATGAGCTAAGCGCGAGAAGGAAGACGTAGACACTCTTTCCAAATGGATTAAAGCAGTGAGGTTGTTGATACAAAGCAGAATAAAGAAACTGAATGGGTCTATCAATTCAATGTCTATGCTACGTCAATCTTTAAAGACCCAAATATTGCAAAACACTTATCATATCTCCTTGACAAATATGTTGTTGTCCTCGCAGATAAATCCCCAAACAACATCGTTTTTGTGTGTAAAACTCATTACATTAACTGCTTGATCAACGAATTAGGTATTGACAATTCACTTAGAAACTCAATATAAACACTCACATCACTTACCAAAGAGGAAATCCTGGATAATCATAGGTCTGTTCTATGTTCCTTCGGAATTTCAACCAAAGACGAAGAACTGGATCTTCCATGACTGTATTGGATACATAAATTACATAAGTGTCCTTACAAACAACGGTTTATTGCTGGGTCATCCAAGTGCTCCATGAAACCTCTTTCTAAATTATCAACAAAAAAATTATCAGCAATCAAAGACGGGCTTCAAAGTTATTGTGAAACTGCCTATTCTAGAAGTGGCGTGAATAAGATGTGGATACTTAAAAATTCAAAAGATCTTTTAGTGTACGTACACTCTAACTCTCTTTCATCTTTTAACAGTATTGAAATATTTGACTTTTCCACTCTTTACACAAGTATTCCACATTTCAAACTAAAAGACAAATTGAAAGAGTTGGTATTGCTTTGCTTCATAAAAAAGAATGGCCAACGTAGATACAAGTATCTTGTCTTAGGGAGAGCTAAATCCTACTTTGTAAAGGATCACTCTGATTCAAACAAAAAAATCTCTGAAACTGACATTATCAAGATGTTTAATTTCTTGAGAGACAATACATTTGTTACGTTCGGAAGACGTGTTTTTCAACAGATTATCAGCATTCCAATGGGAACAAATTGTGCCCCTTTACTTGCCGACTTGTTTCTCTATTATTTTGAGGCAGACTTCATGCAGGAACTTCTTAGGAAGAAAGAAAAGAAGTTTTAGATATCCTTTAACTCTTCTTTCCGCTATATAGATGATGTTCTTTCAGCAAATAATTCAAAATTTGGTGACTATGTGGAACGCATCTATCCAATTGAACTATATATCATATATTGACTTATATCTAGAAATTGACAATGAGGGTCGGTTGAAAAAAAAACTTTACGACAAAAGAGATGAATTCAGCTTTCCAATTGTGAGCTTTCCATTTCTAAGTAGCAACATTCCAGTTGCACCTGCATATGGGGTGTATATCTCCCAATTGATACGATATTCCCGTGCTTGCTTTTTCTACCATGATTTTCTTGATAGAGGGTCACAAGGAAGATATTAAACCAAGAGATATCGGATATGTTCCTAACATCGTAACAACAATCCCCTTCCCTGTCATGAATGTGACTTACCGAATCAGACTATTTACCGGATTTGCTATCACATAAGCAACACGACGGGTGCCACATGTGGAGCAGGATCTGCTTATCCTTCCGGAGCACTTTAGATCACACCTAAATTGTTGTGGGGTTCGTGTTGTTTATTCTTTAGTTTTCTATGTTGTGTCATGTGGACTATTATTTGTCTGTTTGTCTTTTTTAATTTTTAGCCATGGCGTTGTCAGATTATTTTCGATTTATGACTGTCCCTCTGGTATCTTTTGCCCCTCTTTTAGGTGTTTGTTTATTTTTTATACCAACAGAAGGAGGGAAAATGCCAATTTAAATCCAAATAAAAGATATTATCTTTCGAAATCACAAAATGCATTTAATCTTTGGATGCCAGGCCTTCAACCTATCGAACTGCGTATTAAGTTAGTTTGTACTCAGAGTAGTTTTTGAGTTGTATTGATAGCCATATTTGTCTATTTGTTATGATGAACTTTAACACTGGATTCTCAATTGCTGATTTCCGGACTGGTAATATATGTACCATCAGTGGTCGACAGATGAGGTATAACATTCTATCATGTATGAATCACACGTCACATCAAATATTCTTATAGTAAATATATGATTGGATTACTAGTAAGTATTGAAAATAATCTATGATTATATTGTGAAATATTTTTTGTTGAATTTGGGTGTTTTTGGAAGTTGATCAACACAAACACAGGCTCATCGTAAGTTCATTGGGTAATTAGACTTAATAAAACTTTCAATATCGAACAATTTAAATGTAATCAATATGTTAAAGTACGTTGGAAATTATCTACAAAAATTTAAAACTACTTATGCTCCTATATTAATCAAATGCGATACCTTTTATGTTCTAATAATAGTGTTTTTCACTGTTAATTGATACGAGAACACACCAGCGAAATCGCGGGCTTTTAGAGCGTGGTGGAGAGTATGTAAAGTGTTGTAGGAAGAATTTTGTAAAAGATTTAAAAATTCTCATCTTTTTTTTGTTTTCTATTACCTTCATTATGAACATACATTTAGTACATGTATATTATGAATATTCAAGTCAGGAGCCTGTTATTCAGTGGTTGTCGTTTGTGGTATGGGCTTTGCTCATTGTTGAAGGCCGTAACGTGACATATTGATTGTTTGTGGACAGCTGTCTCATTGTCAATCATACCACATCTCCTTTTTTTGTAATCAATGAATTTTGGTAAAAGATTTAATGGCTGGAGAATTTCAGAAAAGGTACTTTGGGACAGGATAATTGTTTTTCTAGCTTGGCTCCTCCTTTTTACCCAAAAATTCCTATTTGTTCTCTATTAATTTTAATAACACATGAATAATTTTAGCGCTTATCTGTATATTATGAACATTCATTAAGGAGGGAGGTGTCGGAGGGTCCTGATCCCGATATCCCGGGCTTAAAAATATGAAATCCCAAGGTCCCGAATTTTATAAAAATGAAATATCCCGCCATCCCGAAATTTGAAAAAAAGAAATCCCGAATCCTAAAGGTAAAAACACCCGATCCCGACGTCACGAAAAAGATCCTGTCCCCCTCATGGATTGGTAGGAATAAAGCGTATTTTCTTTTTACTTTCAATTGGTAAATACTTTATTAGGGCGCAAGTTCAATATCAGAAAAGTCGCCTCCCAAAATATCAATATAATAATACTTTACTTTCAATTTTCAGTTTCATAATCGATCCACGGCGGTCATCGGTATATAATATAGACCCTCTCTAATTTATAAACTCTGTGACCGCCGTGAATAGTAAACTTAAAAATGATATCAGACAGAAAATACACTCAATTCGTAGTATATGTATGTTCAAAGTATACGGAAAAACGCAGACCGGATCTATAATCTGACTTAAAATTTCGTCCAATGACGGAAACATATCCGGACGCCTTTTTTCTCGTTTTTCTCCCAAATATCTCAATCTAAATAATCATATGAATGGATGACAAATGCAACTATGCACTGAACCTATAGAACACTGAGACACGATATTTAATTCATTGTGGAATGAAGAGAAGCGACACACAAAATGAGGTCTTCTCGTTTAAATAGTATAGTATAGATATATACGTGTTTTCCCTTTGGAGGATATCCTATTTTTCTAATGATTCTAAGCCACTATCTTACCTTGTGGAGAACTACACTGATTCAAACAACAACAAAAACAGAAATGGTACAACTATATGCCGGACTCTCTCATGGACACCCTTATCTATATTATTTTTTTTATTTTTTATTTTATATTTCAACTGACAATTGGTACTCTAATGGGTACTTAAACTGGTCGATTTGTTTGTATTTCAATCAAATATAATTCATACAGAACTTCTCCAAAACAAAAAGATCCAAAAAGTTTTTTGAAAGGTTCTCTTATATCACTTCAGATATAGTGATGATGTCCAATCAATCAATCATCCACATATGAGTAATATCTTGCATCTTATATGTCGCAATGAACCTAATGGTACTACCGATACAAGTATGTCAACTTTTTTAATTAATCTTTTCCACGATATTGACACATACATATAGCAGGATACAGTTTCTCAGCAATAATATTCACTCTGTTATATCATCCATGTAGAGTGTGTATTCTACTGGTCAGTCATGCCTGCATACTAGCGCTTGTTGTGTCGATGTATCTGTTCTTTCTGGAGTCTATTCGTATCCCTCCGTTTTCATTTTTAATTAGAGTTATGAGATTTGAAAATTGGTAGACTATTGTATCTTTAAAATGCTGAGAGATTTTAAATAACACAATTTTATTTCTAAATTGCGATGCTGCAATTAAGAATAAACTTAATTTACCAATATTATACGTACGAGATCATAACTTTATTTTATTTAATAATCTTTATTTAAATTCTACAAATAAACTAATACTATAGGGTTATTGCATGAATATTGGGGAATATTGTCCCGAGTAGAATTTTATATTGCACGAGCTTGCGAGTGCAATATATGTTCTACGAGGGACAATATTCCCCAGTATTCATGCAATAACGCTTTTATTGTATAGCAATATAATATTTGAAAGTAAAAATTTGTTTAACTAAGATCTTTTCGTTGACGATGTCATGAAATTAGAAGATTTATTGCACTTGTGCAATGTTACTATTTATTGCACGCTAACTTTTGGTTACTTTCTGTGGGAAATATTATATTGCTATGCAATATTTTATAATAACGTTAACGGATCCATAAAGATTTTTTTTTTGGTCAAACAACAATTTTGAAAACAAACTATAACAAAAAATACAAAAAATCAAACATATCTTGCATTTAAAAATACAAAGGATATCACACATACAAAGGATATCTAACATATAGATATCTATATATAGATTGGCCGTAAAACAATTATTTCTTGGCACATACACAAAAGCAAAGACATAAAAACACTAGTCCACCAATGGATCCTCCCACTGATGCACCAATGGTTATACTTGTATTCCTAAAACGAAATGAACAAAAAATATATACTAGTATAAGCTTTTGAATATTTCAAAATATTTCACTATGAATTTTATTCTGCAATGTGGTTTTTTTTCGAATTTGAATCTAAAAAAAATGTGTACTCACACTAGCAATTTTACTTCTTATGCTACGTTGTTTGTAACGTCCATTTTTTATTTAATTACGTCACCAATTTCAATTTGCAGATCCCGATTTCCCAATTGATACGATATTCCTGTGCTTGCATTTCCTATCATTATTGTCTTGAGAGGGTTGCTGCTCACAAGGAAGCTATTAAATCAAGAGTTCCAAATGGTGAGGTTGAAGCCATCACTTCGTAAATGTTACGGACGCCAGTTGGTTGACTGTTATGGAATAACCGATTCACAAATGATATCGGATATGTTCCTTACGTCGTCACTATAATCCTCTTCCCTTTCATGAATGTGACTTTTCGAATTCGACTATTTACCGGATTTGTTATTACATAAGCAACACGACGGGTGCCACATGTGGAGCAGGATCTGCTTAACCTTCCTGAGCTCCTGAGATCACTTGTAGTTTTTGGTGGGGTTCGTGTTGTTTATTCTTTAGTTTTCTATGTTGTGTAATGTGTACTATTGTTTGTCTGGTTTTTTTTTTTCATTTTTAGCAATGGCGTTGTCAGTTAATTTTCGATTTATGAGTCTGACTGTCCTTCTGGTATCGTTCGTCCCTCTTTTATGTTATTGAGTAGAATGTGCCACAAATTCAAGAAATGTTTTTGGATTGAAAGTCATCTATTGTCGTAACACCTTTAAAATATTTTTACTGATACCGTATGGAAATTAACTTCCATGCAAACGTCAGATGTTCATATTAATATCAATAATATTTATGTATTTACCCTCCACCTCCATTGTCATAGTAGTAGTACAAACAGTATTCTGAACCAAGGGGACCTGCACAGTACCCATTACAATATGTCGTGTAATATCTATTATAATACGTGTTATACTTATAACAAGTATCATTTGCTGTGCATATACCTAAAATGGAAAAAAAAACATTTTCAAGTAAAGCGTAGAATCATTCGCTGTGTGAGTGTTATTTTTTTTTATCAATGTAACTTGACACGGAGTATTTGTTTAAATGCGTCGTTTAATTAAGAATGAATAAGAAATTTCGAACTTGAGCTGTTTGACTTTAAGTCAAAAGTTTTGTTTTGGCCTTTTTCCAAGAGTTGAGAATGAGCTAAACTTAGAATATATGTGATTGGTTCGTCAGAATATTAACCAAACAATTGCTCCAACCAACGTATGTGTATGGCAATCCTATTAGACAATCATTAACCAATCGTTGATATATCACATGGCATAGCAACGATTGGTTGTAATTTGTCTAATATCACATATGTCGTTTCCAAATTTGAAGGTGTGATCCCTTTAGAAATAATGAAAAGCTGCAGACGTCCACATCAAAACATCAAAACTAATGAAATAAAAAAAACAATGAAAATAATGACAAATGACACAGATTTTTAGATATTCAGTTTAGAGAAAACTTCACAAATAATGAAGAGCTGTAGACGTTAAAATCAAAATATCAAAACTAAAACGATGAACAGAAACTAAATTATAATGACAAATGACACAAATTTTCATATATTCCATTTAGAAAAATATCTCAGCATAACTACGAAACATTTACACATATTTTTCACCGTTAAAACACATAGTTTTTTTCTGTAACATTAGCAAAATAACGTCCACTATATCGATACATATGCTGGTAGACAATAAATCCCCAAAGGGTATCACAAGCATAAAAATGAGAATTTATAGTATACAAAATTGTTGTTTCCAAATTAAAGAAATGTTTCAAATCCAGTAATATCTCTCCCTAATGCAAGGTACTGATTCTTTGTCCGACTTTGGCTATACCTTTTTTTTCATGGGCTCTTCAATAAGCTTTGATTATTAAAAAAGCGTAGATTCAGTCCAGAGACATTTATTTTCTAAATGCGCATCTGATGAAGAGAAAAATTGGTATTATAGTTAATCTTTTGCAATTCAACATAAATTATTAAAAAAAAATTGAAATTGAAAAGTTTTAAGGTTTTAACATGTTTTGTGGGTTTTTTAATGATAAAAATTGAAAAGTATTTTCCCTTCCCATGTCCAAAACTTACCCAACAAAAGGAGACATATGAAACTACTGCCGAATTTCATGTTTCCAATGATTCTTCTGACCCGTTTCACCAGATGTGTTATTGGAAATCCAATGGTTACCAACAATCAGCCAATTAAATGTGCTGAACTTTGAACCGTTCTTTCAAGGAACTTTAAACGTTTTCAATGAATTTGAAACGTTTTAAATATCTTGACACCTGTCAATTATGTTTCGATATCAAATCATCGGGACACTACATCAATACATTTTTTTTCAAACTGTTCGATTGTTTGTAGATGCGCCTTAGAAAAATAAATAACGTAAAACTTCCACAATTTCGTACCCTTGAAAAATGGTGTGCTAGCTGACAAAGTATGTTGTAAATAAAAGCAACAGTAGTAGTATACCATTGTTCATAAGTCATAAATTGATTGAAAAAAAATCAGTTACAAAATGAAACCGTGGGAAATACATCAACTATCAGAGGAAAACAACGAAACAACAAAACACAGAGATGCAACTAAGACAAATATTAGTAACAATGAAACATGCGTAGAAACAAACAATTTGATAACAACTGCTAGCAAAACCTTCGTACTTTATACGGAAATTTGAATAAACCGCTAGAATGATAACATTACATGACGGGAACAGAGTACAAATAAATACAAAAACACCAAAAACGAGAAATACATAAATTCATAAATAAATAATATAATAGTACATTCTTTCAAAATAAATAAATAATATAAAAGTACATTCTTTCAACATGTTAACCACAGAATAATTAGTTATCAAAGGTAACAGGATTATAATTTAGTACGCCAGACGCGCGTTTCGTCTACATAAGACTCATCAGTGACGCTCATATCAAAATATTTATAACGCCAACCAAGTACAAAGTTGAAGAGCATTTAGGATTCAAAATTCTAAAAAGTTGTGACTAATACAGCTACGGTAATCTATGTCTGGGATAAGAAAATCCTTCGTTTTTCGTAAAATTTAATGTTTTGTAAACAGGATATTTATAAAAATGACCACATTATTGATATGCATTTCAACACCAAAATGTTGACTACTGGGCTGGTGATACCCTCGGGGACGAAACGTCCACCAGCATTGGCATCGACCCAGTGGTGTAAATAATTATCAAAGGTACCAGGATTATAATTTAGTACGCCAGACGCGCGTTTCGTCTACATAAGACTCATCAGTGACGCTCATATCAAAATATTTATAAAGCCAAACAAGTACAAAGTTGAAGAGCATTGAGGATTCAAAATTCCCAAAAAGTTGTGCCAAGTACAGCTAAGGTAATCTATGCCTGGGATGAAAAAATCCTTAGTTTTGCGTAAAATTTAATGTTTTGTAAACAGGATATTTATAAAAATGACCACATTATTGATATGCATGTCAACACCGAAATGTTGACTACTAGGTTGGTGATACCCTCGGGGACGAAACGTCCACCAGCAGTGGCATCGACCAAGTGGTGTAAATAGTTATCAAAGGTACCAGGATTATAATTTAGTACGCCAGACGCGCGTTTCGTCTATATAAGACTCATCAGTGACGAATAACAACGAATAACTAAAGTAATTTAGGATAGTACTCAAAAACAGTTTTATAGAATTACGAAGTGTTTGTCTGTAACGTCAGATGTAGAATTCTAAAAATCAAATATAAATCAAGATTAGGTTTCTAATTCTGTTATACTATAACAACTTCAAGAATATTAGTATAGCATTGTGTTAGTAAAAGTGCCACTAATTATGTCGGCCTTTCTTTTATCTATTATCTAAAATATCTTCATTGTTGTTGTGTATTCTAATAATAAGCTTATGTTTCGTTCACATACCAATGATCATTATCTGCATCAAACTGAATACAAATATCTAGATGCAAATCGTTTATATCAAAATATATATATCAAAAATTACTGTCATGATAAAATAATTATCCTGGATTAACTTTATTTTTAATTTACATCACATTATAAATATGTAAAAAGAATTAAGATGGTTATTTTTATTTTACTTCGTATCATGTTGCTCGTCACTATGTTGCAATGCAGTTTAATTTCAGCATTAAATATTATTTGAAATTTTTGTCTACCCTTAATAAAAAAAAATCTTTCGACTAGCATAAATCGTCATTATTGAACAATTCAATATATTGCTGATCAGATATGCCAATAAAACATTTTGTTAAGCGGAGACTTTTTTTGGTTTTAGATTTCGTAAGACGATAAAAAATGATATTTATTGATTTTTTTCTAAACGATCCTTTAATGTTTAAATACAGGTTGGTGATAATATAATATTTTCGGCTGGCAAAAAAAATAGTAACTTTATACAGTGAATAAGTGTGTCTTAAATTGAGTATGACTAATGGATAAAATAAAAATTTCCAAATCCGCAAAATTTACATAATAATTTATATATAAATTTGTTAAGACCTATTAATGTCTGTACTGATCTCAGAAGTTATTTGTTGTTAAACGTCGGTTTTTTATTTATTAGAGTTATTTTCTTGCTATGAATATTTAAGGGTTTGGTGCTGTATTTTTATACAACTGTCAGACTTATGATCTCAAAAAACTGAATACTGTAATAAACTTTTTTTCGTCTAAAACACTCATGTGTGCGGCATATGCAGTCGTACTATGACGGTAGATGCTGATGTTATTTACACAAAAAATAAACGAAGAAAAGCAAAGAAAAACAATGTCCTTTAGAGGTATGATTAAAACATACTAAAAATGCAGAAATAATAAATGTCCCCAATGTATAGGCAAACCTCAGAACTATCAAAAACATAGTTGCAAATATCTTCATATTTTTTCAAATTCTGTACGCAGATAAATTACGCTCAAAACGTATTTTACAAAAGGTGGTTAATCATTTCAAACGTCAGGTCTAAATGATCATACATGTATCTAAAATATTGAGACTCACATTCGGGGTTTGGTTCTGGATTTTTATATTACTGTCGTATCAGACTCATGATCTCAATAGTTACTGAAATAAAATTCCACATTTCGTTCAAACACTCATTTTTGCTGCGTATGCAACCGTGCTATGATGGAAGATGATGATTTAGTTTGTACCAAAAAATACATATAGATTAATGAAGATAATTTATTTTTCACATTAGAGGTCAGATAAAAATACTGAAATAATTCATTTTTTCCGATGTATAGGCAATAAGAATTATGAACGTATATGATTGCAAATGACCTCATTTTATACGTAGAAACGGCAGAACTGTACGGTAAAAAAATAGTTTTATTTGATCGAATAAGATACATATGTCTTGTTACTAAAAATGTAAAGCTAGTATTTAATATAAACTAAAACACATAAAAACAATAAAATTTAACTTATGTGTGTCGTAAATTCGACGATTTTAGAAATGACCAGATATTGATATTAAGTAAAATGCATTTCCTGTGATTCAAATGACTTAACATGTGTAAATTTGTTGATTAAAACTTGTTTCCATCGAAGGAAGTGTTTGTTTAAAAGTTTTGATAAACTTTTCGATGCATTTTAAAATACATATACAATCAAATTTTAAAATAATAATATACTTCTTAAAGTTGTTTGTACATCTTTTTTAAATTTAATCGTAAAAAATATTCATTGTTTTAAAGTATGAATTGAAATAGACAACACATATAACTTGTAGAATAAGGTCTTTGCTAACATCGATATATACAAATAATATCTCAAGCTGATACTTTTGTTGATAGTTTGACAGTTTGGCAGATTGGCATTTTGTCAGTTTTAAAGTTTATCATTAAATGCAAAGAATGTAAAGCTTTCAATAAGATACACGACACGTAATTAAAACATATGAATTGATATCTGACATACTTGTGAGCATCTAGACGATTTCAGGTGGTGGACTAAAGGAACATTCTTTTGTTTTCGGATGTTAGGGACCGAAAAATTGAAAAGTTGCCGCAGCGTAAAATCTAAGTTTTGCACACCAACACAGATCGATGATTATCTATGGTAATACAAGGAGGTCAAACAGTAGAAGTTTGCCTTGTCTTACGAGTACTATGTCAATCATCATAATTGTAAATCTTTATATTTAAAATTGTCTAGAATTGTCCCCATTTGTACCAGGGATATAAGTACAATAAAAAAAAAGACAGACTTCGTGCCTAATTATATCAACACAAATATATATAATAAATACCATACAGAACTTCAGGTGTAGAATTGATTCATGTATTTAAAATATTGAAACACATTAAGGGTTTGGTTATAGGTGTTGATATTACTGTTGTATCAGTCTAATAATCTCAATAAATTTCAAACTTTTTTCGTTCAAAACACTTCTTCGTGCTACGTATGCAGTTATGATATGACCTCAGATGATTTAGTTGGTACGAAAAGTACTCGTAGACTAATACAGAAATATTTTTTCGCTTAAAGTTAGGATAAATTACCCCAAAGAAAACTGAAATGATAAATTTGCCCATGCATAGGCAATCTGAATTATGAAAACAATAATTGCAAATGACTTTTTGTGTGTAGAAACTGTTTGCAGAAAGAGTACATTAAAAACGAAATATTTGTTTTTATTTCATTCAATAGATGTTAGTCTTGTTACTAATTGATATAAATCTCATACTTGATACAAACGAAAACACTTAAAAACAAATAAAATTTAACTGTGAGTGTGCCATATATTTCACTGTGTTTTTAAATGACCAGATACTGATTTTGCTAGGTCATCGATTCTGTTTGATAATTCATTTAAATAACTACACCGAGTAATTTCGTTGAATTCATATACATTTCCAATTAAGGAAGCCTATGTTTAAAAATTTTGAAGCCTATTTTTAAAATTTTTGATAAACGTTGCGTTGCGTTTTGGAATACATATGGCGATTTTCAATTCATTACTTTTTACAGATATATAATAGGACAGCCGTTGAAAAGTATATATGTTGATAGAAAAAAATAAAATGTTATTTCGTTACTGTTTTCGGTTGGAAAAAAACAAAACGGAATATGAAATATGGAATTTCAGCCAATTGTAATAAGTTAAACGAATAAAATATGAATGAAACTTAAAAATCTGTGGTCCTTCGTTATTTACATATTAAATGAAATATTTTTGTTTGTAACTTTAAAGAAAAGCGGTACATAAACTAACCTTTTAATGCGACGGAAATCCACCATACTATTTATACGTGCATTTTCCTTCGAATTCAGTGTTTTTGTGACTTTACTTTTTTTTATATGCTAACAGTCTTTTTTTAAATGAAACTATTATATTCCCTTCATTTGTAATAGATTTCATTAAAACACATAAGTTATTCAGCTAGAATTGTAACAATAAGAATGTATTCACTCAATCGTGTACCATTAATGTGAAGTACTAAGAATCGGGTAGTCTTTCTATGTTAAAGGAAGTAATTGCAGATAATAGGGTTTTTTTTCATTCGGACCGGTCCAATTGGTTATTTTCTACGTATTACTTATTTTCGGCACTTAATTTTGTTTATTCTGTTCTATAAAAAAAACTTTATAATACATAATGTATTGTATTACTAACTTCAAAGTATTTTCGCTTTTCATTTGCAATACCTGATAGCGGGGAAACTTGTTAAAATGTTTAATATTTTTATAATCATTATAGTTACAATAGTTATCAAAGGTACCAGGATTATAATTTAATACGGCAGACGCGCGTTTCGTCTACATAAGACTCATCAGTGACGCTCATATCAAAATAGTTATAAAGCCAAGCAATTACAAAGTTCAAGAGCATTGAGGACAAAAATTCCAAAACGTTGTGCCAAATACGGCTAAGGTGATCTATTCCTGGGATAGGAAAATCCTTATTTTTTTCGAAAAATTTAAATTTTTGTAACAGAAAATTTATCAAAATGACCAAATAATTGATATTCATGTCAACCCAGACATATTTAGTATTATATTGGGTTTTCTTTTCTTTCTATGATACCTTATAGTACCAAGAAACAACACCATTTCTGATATTGACTGATGTTTAGGTTTAAGATTCGTGTAAAAGAGCGTGAGTCTCCGATTTGGAGAATATAAGTATATCGATTGTGTGCATGCATACCTGTTTCAGTTCGTATTTATGATGATAGTTTTATGAAAATGCATGACAAAAAAAATATCTTTATATTCAATAAGGATGCTATACAATTTTCTACACTGCAGAGTTATATCATCATATACTTTTTGTAAGAGAAATAGTTTCATTAGTTTGGTATATGTACTTATACTTATCTTTTGTATGTCTGATTTTTCATTAGTGTCTCAGAAGTCTTTTTAGAACGACCTTCACAATTGATTCTTATACGGTATTTTGTTCTTATGTTGTGTCATTGTTATAAGTTAGGGATGGGTGAGTGTCCGTATGCATTTTATACCCCGCATAATTATCTATGTGCTTGTCCGAAATCGGGACCCTGTACTTGGGACTTGTAAAGAGTTGTAAATAACGAAAAGATAATTAAAATTTAAAATATTTAACTTATAAGGCTAAATTATCACATTTTCACACAAACAAACCATGTCCAGCGTTTCGATATTGTGTGTACAGATCGAAGAGAGACGTTATGATCTACCTTCATGACAAATAACGGTAAAACAAATCTTGCCAAATGACGGTTATGTTACGATTTGTGCATGACGATACAATGTACACTTTCAGTAATTGATAAAAAAAAAATCGACTGATTTTTACTATTAAATCGCGGTTTTTTTTCAAACTAAGTATATTTTAACTTATGAAAGAAAATGATTTGTTTGGCGCCAGACGGTAAAGAGCATAGCCATTTATACCCTCATCGGAGTGTTGTGTCTTCATATCGTATAACTCTCCGGCAGTCATAAAACTTGTTGCTTGGTATAGTTGACATAGTTATTGGCATGTAAACGAGCTATGTTGTATATGTATGTTCATATGCTGACTTTCGTTAATAAAATGCACTCTTCTGCCGTGTTGATATCGCACTGATATTACATCTGACTGGTGATAGATTTACATTATTTATCTTTTCATGACCTTCCATAAAACTGGTTATGTGTGTATCTATTCTAACGTTTCCTTTTCGCAAGTTTATACACAATTTTAACTCTGAGGGCGGAGTTCATGGCGTGAATGTATATAAGTGTTGTCTTGTCCCTTGAACTTGATAGGCTCGGGGTTTTGATACTACAAAAGAGGGACGAAAGATACCAAAGGGACAGTCAAACTCATAATTCTAAAACAAACTGACAACGCCATGGCGAAAATGAAAAAGACAAAAAGACAAACAATATTACACATGACACAACATAGAAGACTAAAGAATAAACAACACGAACCCCATAAAAAACTAGGGGTGATCTCAGGTGCTCCGGAAGGGTAAGCAGATCCTGCTCCACATGTGGCACCCGTCGTGTTGCTTATGTGATAACAAATCCGGTAAATAGTCTGATTCGGTAGGTCACATTCATGAAAGGGAAGGGGATTGTAGTTACGACGTAAGGAACATATCCGATATCATTTCTGAGACGGTTATTCCATAAAGGTCAACCAACTCGTGATGGCGTCCGTAAAATTTACGAAGGGATGACTTCAACTTAACCATTTGGAACTCTTGGTTTAATAACTTCCTTGTGAGCAGCAACCCTCTATCAAGAAAATCATGATAGGAAATGCAAGCACGAGAATATCATATTAATTGGGAGATATATACTCCGTATGCAAGTGCTGCTGGAATGTTGCTACTTATGAATGGAAAGTTCACAATTGGAAAGCTGAAATCATCTCTTTTGTCGTAAAGTTTTGTTTTCAATCGACCCACATTGTCAATTTCTAGATGAAAAACTCTATATCAAAAAAGGTAGTTTACGTTATATGTTGGTCAATGGTCAGAAAAGTAAACAATTATTGTTTTCTCCAACTTGAATGTAAATACTTCCATGGAATATAAACTGTTTTCGTTTAATTTCTTCAAGTGCAATGACAGTAGACGATAATTTATTTTGAAAAGAATGATGCATAGATTTTTTTCGTTTAAGGTTTTATTAAGATACACTGAAAGATACTGAAATGAATCATTTGGCTGATTAACAGGCTATCAGAACTATGAAAATAAATATAACCCTAAACACTTTAAAACAGCATAATCAATTTTCATTACAAATTAAATTTAGGAAAAGGTAAATTCGACTTGTTTGACATTGATTTGCATGGTCAGCGATTCTGCTTTATACTTCTTTCAATTAAAATACATTTCTTTTGATTTAAATAATTAAACCTTGTTATTTCGTTGAATTTAAACATATTTCCATTTAAGGAAGTGTTTGTTTACAAGATTTGATCAATGTTTAAAAAAATCATATAGATGACGATTTTCAAAACATTACTTTTTAAAATTGTTTCTATGTAAACCGCTTAAAAATATATAATTAAAAAAAAATAATCTAAGTTTGAATTGAAAATATGAAATTTCAATGAAAAAACACAAATCATATAAAAATCACGTAGAACGCAAAAACCATGAATTTACATAATCTAGTTTTGCATGAGCTTCAGAACCATGTGTTCCTCTCTGTATTTATTGAAAAGGTGCTACATAATTACCTTTACTATTAATTAGGAAGATAAGTTGACAATTATAGAGTTCTAGTTGTATATATCCAGCCTTAAAGTCACTTGTGAAACGAAATTATTATACATGTAATACTTTAACTTGAAATAGATTGGATTCAATATCTAACAGCATAACTTATGGTCCTGGTATTTTTGATAACTATTTACACCACTGGGTCGATGCCACTGCTGGTGGACGTTTCGTCCCCGAGGGTATCACCAGCCCAGTAGTCAGCACTTCGGTGTTGACATGAATATCAATTTTGTGATCATTTTTATAAATTTTCTGTATACAAAACTTTGAATTTTTCGAAAAACTAAGGATTTTCTTACCCCAGGAGTAGATTACCTTAGCCGTATTTGGCACAACTTTTTGGAATTTTGGGTCCTCAATGCTCTTCAACTTTGTATTTGTTTGGCTTTTTTAACTATTTTGATCTGAGCGTCACTGATGAGTCTTATGTAGACGAAACGCGCGTCTGGCGTATAAAATTATAATCCTGGTATTTTTGATAACTATTATGGCGTTGTAGTTCTGATAATCACTAAATTGTCTTACTTTGATCGATCAAGAAGTATATTTTCCATAGAGATAGGCAAGGGGAGGAGGGGAGTGGATAGTAACCCTTGCCTACGGTGAAGATGGATATTTTCTAACTTAAAACATATTACAAGTATGCAAGTAATTTTGTTAATAATCTGTTCTACAAGAAAGTTCAGGTAACAGTATTTTATTGCAGACATGAGGCACATTATTATTTTCGCTTTTCATCCTGAGTATATGATAATGATACCGAGGAATATTGTTTATAGGTCCAATCTTTTTGTCTCGAAGTTTTTACAACAAAGTCATATTTAGTATTATATGCTAAATACCAAATGGAATTTCGATGCGATGGAAAATTGTGAATTTGTTCAAATATGTACAATTAAGTGGTATACACTCTTTTGTATTCACATTCCGGTAGGATTTGACAATTTAAAATGTTAACTCTGTGAGTGAAACAAAGAAAATAAAACACTCGGATTTTGCGGAGAAACATCAGAATTTCATCAACAAAAGTAAAAAGCCAAGCTTATATTGAATATATATCTACAAGAGAGGCGAAAAACACCAGAGGGACAATCAAACTCGTAGTTCGAAAATAAACTGACAAAGCCATGGCTTAAAAAAAAGACTAAATAGAACAGAAACAAAGAAGAGCTGCCAGATATATGTGACAGATAAGTATAAACAAACTGCTATTGTCACAGAGCTGATAGATCACATACAACAACGAAGAAAGGAAACCTGAATAGTGGTGTTCTATAAAATAGAGAACAATATAGTAGCGATATAAAAAAAAGTACTCAAGTATTGATGCACATAAAAGATTGGCGAAAGATACCAGAGGAAAAAAAAAACCTCATAAATCGAGAATTAACTGACAACGCATGACTAAAAATGAAAAAGATAAACAGACAAATATTAGTACATAAGAAACAACATAGAAAACTAAAGACTGAGCAACACGAACCCCACCAAAACCTATGGATGATCTTAGATGCTCCGGAATGGTTATTAAGCAGATCTCGTCGTGTTGCTAATGTTATTACAAACCCGGTCTAATTCGGTAAGTCTCATTTATGAAAAGGGAAGGGTATTGTAGTAAGAAACATATCCGATATCATCTGTGAAAGGGTAATTCCATAACGGTCAACCGACTCGCGATGGCGTCCGTAAAATTTACGAAGGAATGATGACAAATTCACCATTTGGAACTTTTGGTTTAATAGGTTACGTGTGAGCAGCAACACTCTATTAAGGAAATCATGTTAGGAAATACAAGCGTGGGAATATCATATCAATTTGGAGATATATATACTCCTTACGCAGGCGCTGCTGTAATTATGTTGCTCTATAAAAATGGCAAGATCACAATTGTAAAACTGAAATCGTCTCGTTAGGCGTAAAGTTTTGTTTTCAACCGACCCTCATTGTCAATTTATATATGTAAGTCAAGATATGAGGCAGTCTTAACTGTATCTTTCGTATCCTTTATCTGTAGTTCGACGGGATAGATGCGTTCAACATAGTCACCAAAATTTGAATTATTTAGCGATAAAACATCATCTATATAGCGGAAAGTTAAAGAAAATTGCTCACATCTTATTTTTTATCCTAAGAAGTTTCTGATTGAAGTCAGACTCATAAAAATAAATGTTACGTTATGTCACCAACAGGTACTTGGCTAGCGAAGATGGTGCGGATATGACATCCATGTGTTACTGTACTACACTTGGGACACATTCTTGTTTTCTATGTTACTTTAATACAACAATGTGTTCTAGCAGTTGGCAGCATGTATACACGTTAAGGGAAAACGGTACTATTTATTCTGCCATAGGCGACAATACTAACATTTTCGCCGGAAATTTACCACTTTTTATAATAAAAACCTGGATAAAACAGTTAAATGTGTGGTGTTAGTACTTTATTATTCCATTTTAAAAATTGAAGCCAAATAGTGTGATGACCAATTTCCAACGGAGCTGGTTTATGTTATCCATACCCACCCGTCATTTTACACCAAATTTATGAAATTTGCCTTTTCGAATAATTCTCTAGAAAATATTTCAATAGATAATTAGATAATTTTTTTATTAACCAATCATGGTGCCCAAAATTTGAGCTATACAATCAAATGAATGAATTACAAAATAAAGCACAGAAAATGATTAGAATGATTAAAGTACATTTAGATAGGTTTTAAAATGTATATTGTATATATATATATACACACTGCAGTTATTAATAGATAAATAAAAAAATATAGTGTACCCTTACAACCAATCACCGCTCTCCTAAGTTGACTTCCTTCACGTGTCTACCGTTTTCCCTTAAGGAGACAGGCCTTCTCTTCTTCTTCTTTCAGTTTCCGCACTCCATCATAATATTGATGACTATGTGCCGTGCATGCGTGGGTAAAATTTACAATTTTATATTTACATCAACAACAAAATTTAATAATTTAATAAAGAAATAATAACTTGTTTTTGGTTTTCACTGTACATATAAGATAAAACTATTTACAAGGTGTTACATTACATGGTGTAGTATTGGTTGAGAACAGATATAGGAATCTGTTCTCTGAATGTTTCAACTGTGGTGCATTGGACAGCAGTAACTGGTAAAAGGTTCCATTGGACGATTGTCCTAGGATAAAATGAAAATTTATATGAGTCTTTTTTTGCCTGTATGTGCCTGAATGAGTGACTATGAGTGTATTGTCTTGTTCGATTGTCTGATGGTATTAACAAGTTCGTAGGGTATATTGCTACTTGGTGGTGTATAATTTTGAAGAAAAATATAAGCCTTGTTCTTATTCTTCTAATTTCAAGTGTTGGCCAGTTAAGATGGTTAAGCATGTTTGTCACAGAGCTGGTGTTATGATATCGATTACATATATATCTGGCTGTGCGTCTTTGGAACATTTCTATTTGTGATTTTTTGGGATTTTGTATGTGGGTCCCAGATGCAGCTACCATACTCTAGCTTTGGTCTCACAAGTGAGATATAGGCCTTTTCTTTAACTGACTGCGAGCTGACTTTAAGGTTTTTTTTGATAAAATTTAGTTGTTTAGTTGCATTTGCTGTGATGTTATTTATGTGTTTGTTAAATTTTAAATCAGTTTGTATGGTTAAGCCAAGATATTTGGTAGATGTTTCTTGTTGCAAAGTGTGCCCATGTAAGATGTAGTCATATGGGAGAGGTGTTTTCTTTGTTGTTACTTGGAGGACTGAACACTTGTCCGGATGGAAGGACATGAGCCAGTCCTCTTCCCACTTTGCTGCTGCTGTTAGGTCTTCTTGTAATTTTTCTGAGTCATTTTCATTTTTGATGGTTTTATATATGATGCTATCATCTGCAAAAAGTCTAAGAGTGCCATGTTTTATGTAATCATTCAGATCGTTTATGTACACCAGGAATAAGATGGGGCCAAGTACTGTTCCTTGAGGTACCCCTGATGTGACATGTATTTGTTCAGATTTGGTGCCTTCCAGTAATACTGTTTGTGTGCGGAGTGAGAGAAGGTCTTCTATCCAGTTCAGTGTTTGGTTGTCGACACCATAGTGTTTAAGTTTATGAAGTAGTCTTTTGTGAGGGACTTTGTCAAATGCTTTGGCAAAGTCCATCACAGTTACATCAGTTTGGATGTTATCATTGCTGTATTTTGCCAGTTCTTGTATGAATGACACTAACTGGGTTTCGCAAGATCTTGAGGAGCGAAACCCATGTTGTAGATCGTATAGAATGTTGTTATTTTCTAGATGTGCCATGATGTTACTTGCTAATACATGCTCCATGATCTTACATAGGATGCATGTTAGGGATATAGGCCTGTAGTTGATAGGGTTATGTTTATCTCCCTTTTTAAATACTGGGCAGACGTTGGCATGCTTCCAGTCAGTTGGTATTTTTCCGGTGTTCAGGGATTTTTCAAATATTAATGTTATTATGGGTGCGATGTCAGTACTTAGTTCTTTAAGCACACGCCCATATATGCCATCTGGCCCTGTGGCCTTGTGTGGGTTAATCTTTCCTGTATAGTTACTGGCTAGGTACTTTTCCCCTTTTTAAAATTGGAATTACAAATCCTTGGACAAACATTTTTGTTGTTGTCTTTTTTCAAATAAATCGAAGAAACGTTATAGCTATTTTTCATTTTTCGCAGTGATGCTTTCCTACTTAAAATAAAGAATGTCAGAAATGAGAATACGTTTAACTGAAAAAAAATGGGCGTCAAGTTGGTTACCTATTCCCTATTCCCTATTCGTTACCTATTCCCTATTCCCTATTCGTTACCTATTCGTTACCTATTCCCTATTCCCTATTCGTTGCCTATTCGTTACCTATTCCCTATTCCCTATTCGTTGCCTATTCGTTACCTATTCCCTATTCCCTATTCGTTGCCTATTCGTTACCTATTCCCTATTCCCTATTCGTTGCCTATTCGTTACCTATTCCCTATTCCCTATTCGTTGCCTATTCGTTACCTATTCCCTATTCCCTATTCGTTGCCTATTCGTTACCTATTCCCTATTCCCTATTCGTTACTTATTTGATTTTTAATATCCTTCCCCCTTTTTAATTATGGCATGGACAAGTTTAATATGGCTGCCATGGAAACGGCACAATTGTGAAAAAAATCTGTTTTTGGTGAACTGTTTGGATATGCTTCAACTCAGAATCATCATATTTTAAAACAATGTAGGTGCCCACTATATACAGGTGTTGGATGACTTTGGCGATCATTGGAACTACTTGTTGCCATGGAAACTACACCAAAATTTTCAAAATTCTCAAAATGCTCAAAACTTCATGAAACTTCATAGTAATGATGAGCAACAATGGTAGATGTGGCATTTGGAGTTGGAATTTCCAAAATAGGTCTTGTTACCATGGAAACAATACAAAAATGTCAAAAATTTCAAAAATAAGAATTTTGAGTAAACTGGATGAAACTTTACAGGATGGTAACTGGCATAGTCAGAGTCCGATTTTGAAGTTAGAATTTTCAAAATAGCAGTCGTAACCATGGAAACAGCAAAAATATCAATCATTTCAAAATGTTCAAACTTAATGAAACTTTGCAAAAATGTTACTAGACATCTGTAGATGCTCTTTTTGACTTCAGAAGTGTCAAAATGGCTGCCGCTCACCTGGTAATAGGGGGAAGGTTGCCATCCGTTATTGCTAGCAATTACAAATCTAGTTGTTAATACTCTTACATATGGTAATAGTTCTAAATTTGTTGAGGTAAAATGATCTTTTTATGACCTATTTATATGTGTTTGTGCTCAACCGGTCCTTTTACTTCATGTTCGATACGCATTTGTTCCTTACTTGTTTTTTTATACGTTCTACCTTTTAACTGCTTTATGTCCGTATGTTTGAAGATGGATCTTGGTTCGACGGGATGAAATCACTGTGTTAGCACTTGCATAAAAAAGAAGATGTGGTATGATTGCCTATGAGACAACACTCCACATTAGACCAAAATGACACAGAAATTATCAACTATAGTTTACTGTACGACCTTCAACAAAGAGCATAGCCCAAACCGTGTAGTCACCTATAAAAGACCCAGGCATGACAACCTCATACAATTCAAACAACAAAATTGACCGCCGTATTTCATATACAAAAAAAATAAACGGAAATATGTAACACAAAAACAAACAATAACTACTTAATTTCAGGCTCTTGTCTAGGGAGAGGCACATACTAACATAATGTGGTGGAGTTAAACATGTAAGCAGGGTGTACACCGTTTCGGAGAATGCTATTACCTTGTTTAATTCGTTCGATCACTCACTTATAATTCGCTTATAATACGAGTATCTTACGTTGCACCTTTTAAAACATCATTTTCAATTGTTTTGTTGTCACTGGTGGAAGATTTGGGCTCTTAGAGGTGATATAACTCTTTAAGTGCATTTGTATCCGTTCCAGCGCTCGGAAAATACCCTGTTACCTATTCGTTACTTATTCGCTTTTAAAAAGTTTGTTGTACGTTGCACCTTTTAGAAAAGAATTTTCAATTAAGTTCATATCTCTGGTGGTAATAATGTGTTCTTATAGATGAAATAACCCTATTAGCACATATGTACTCGTTCTAGCGCTCGGATACTACCCTGTTACTTATTCGTTCCTTATTTGCTTTAAATGCACGAGGTATACGTTGCACCTTGAAATAAATCGTTTTTTAATTGTGTTCATGTCTCTGGTTGTAACAATGTGTTCTTAGAGATGATATGACCCTATTAGAGCGCATGAACCCATTCCAGCGCTCGGTTAATATTCTGTTACCTATTCGTTACCTATTCGTTACCTATTCGTTACCTATTCGTTACCTATTCATTTACAATACGTGTGTTGTACGTTGCACCTTTAGGAAAAAGATTTTTAATTGTCTCCATGTCTCTTGTGGTAACAATGTGTTCTTAGAGGTGAAATACCCCTATTAGCGCCCATGTACCCGTTCCAGCGCTCAGTAAATACCCTGTTACCTATTCGTTACCTATTCACTTATAATATGTTTGTTGTACGTTGCACATTTTAAAAAAGGATTTTCAATTGTGCCCATGTCTCTGGTGGTAACAATGTGTTCCTTAGAGATGAAATTACCCTATTAGAGCGCATGTACCCGTTCCAGCGCTTGGTAAATAACCTGTTACCTATTCGTTACCTATTCGCTTTTGCTGCGCGGGGTATACGGTGCACCTTCAAATACATCTTTTTATAATTGTGTTCATGTCTCTAATAGTAACAATGTGTTCTTAGAGATGAAATGACCCTATAACAGCGCATGAACCCGTTCCAGCGCTCGGTTAATACCCTGTTACCTATTCGTTACCTATTCGTTACCTATTCACTTATAATACGTTTGTTGTACGTTGCACCTTTTAGAAAAGGAATTTTGATGGTCTACATGTCTCTTGTGGTAACAATGTGTTCTTAGAGATGAAATTACCCTATAAGCGCGCATGTACCCGTTCCAGCGCTCAGTAAATACCCTGTTACCTATTCGTTACCTGTTCGTTACTTATTCGCTTTTAATACGTTTGTTGTACGTTGCACCTTTTAAAAAAGGATTTTCAATTGTTCTCATGTCTCTGGTGGTAACAATGTGTTCTTAGAGATGAAATGACCCTATAAGAGCGCATGAACCCGTTCAAGCGCTCGGTCCATACCCTGTCACCTATTCGTTACCTATGCATTACCTATTCACTTATATTACGTTTGTTGTAAGTTGCACCTTTTAGAAAAGGATTTTTAATTGTCTACATGTCTCTTGTGGTAACAATGTGTTCTTAAAGATGAAATTACCCTATTAGCGCGCATGTACCTGTCCCGGCGCTCAGTAAATACCCTGTTACCTGTTCGTTACCTATTCGTTACTTATTCGCTTTTAATACGTTTGTTGTACGTTGCACCTTTTAAAAAAGGATTTTCAATTGTACCCATGTCTCTGGTGGTAACAATGTGTTCTTATAGATGAAATGACCCTATTAGAGCGCATGTACCCGTTCCAGCGCTTGGTAAATAACCTGTTACCTATTCGTTACCTATTCGCTTTTGCTGCGCGGGGTATTCGGTGCACCTTCAAATACATCTTTTTATAATTGTGTTCATGTCTCTAATAGTAACAATGTGTTCTTAGAGATGATATGACCCTATTAGCGCGCATGTACCCGTTCACGCGCTCGGTTAATACCCTGTTACCTATTCGTTACTTATTCGCTTTTAGTACGTTTGTTGTACGTTGCACCTTTTAAAAAAGGATTTTCAATTGTGCCCATGTCTCTGGTTGTAACACTGTGTTCTTAGAGATGAAATGACCCTATAAGAGCGCATGAACCCGTTCAAGCGCTCGGTCCATACCCTGTTACCTATTCGTTACCTATGCATTACCTTTTTACTTATATTACGCTTGTTGTAAGTTGCACCTTTTAGAAAAGGATTTTGAATTGTCTACATGTCTCTTGTGGTAACAATGTGTTCTTAGAGATGAAATTACCGTATTAGCGCGCATGTACCCGTTTCAGCGCTCAGTAAATACCCTGTTACCTATTCGTTACCTATTCGTTACTTATTCGCTTTTAATAGGTTTGTTGTACGTTGCATTTTTTAGAAAAGATTTTTCAATTAAGTTCATATCTCTGGTGGAAATAATGTGTTCTTATAGATGAAATACCCCTATTAGCGCATATGTACCCGTTCCAGCGCTCGGATAATACCCTGTTACTAATTCGTTCCTTATTTGCTTTTAATGCACGAGGTATACGTTGCACCTTGAAATAAATCGTTTTTTAATTGTGTTCATGTCTCTGGTGGTAATAATGTGTTCTTAGAGATGAAATGACGCTATTAGAGCGCATGAACCCGTCCCAGCGCTCGGTTAATACCCTGTTACCTATTCGTTACCTATTCACTTATAATACGTTTGTTGTACGTTGCACCCTTTAAAAAAGGATTTTTAATTGTCTACGTGTCTCTTGTGGTAACAATGTGTTCTTAGAGATGAAATTACCCTATTAGCGCGCATGTACCCGTTCCAGCGCTCGGTAATAAACCTGTTTCTAATTCTTTACCTTTTCACTTTTAATACGTTTGTTAATAAGTAAAATTTCACTGTTGTCATGTTTTTTTCCTATGTTTGACTGATACCCTGTTATTTTTTGGTTTTATTTCCTGATTTGTCATTTGTCAGAGTCAATATGATTGGACATAATGAAGTTTAAATAAAGAAAGATGATCTGGTTTTGTAAGCAATTAATAAAATTACTTTTACCAAGTCAGGAATAAAACATTTATCTATTCTTTAGGTTTGTTTAAGCTTTTGATTTTGTCATTTGATTATAGGGACATACCTTTTCAAAGTTTCCTAGGACTTCAGTTTTTATTGATTTTACCTCCTTGTATAAACTACTTATATTGCTTTAAAGTAGCTGCTCTTTTATGAGTTTTAGATACTGTAGAAACGAAGATAGAACAGGTTGCCTATCACTGTCTCTCGGCTTTAAAATAAGTGACATATGTTATAACATATATGATGTATCAAACAAAAAACAGAGATGTGTAATGTTTCTGGTGCATTATCCATTTCAGAAATCAGTGTAGGAATATATCAAAACAACTAACAACTGTACATGCATTTATTTTAAAACATAACAGCATATGAATATAAGCAATCATATTAAATATATTTATAATGGTTTACTTAGGGCTACTGTCCTTATCTTGCTATTTATCAAATTCAATACAGCTTTAGTAAAATTTCTAAGAGTGTAGATTTAAAACTGAGCACAACATTTACATCAAAGAAAACACAGTATACTTTCATAAATAATTAATAGCATCTGTTATATAAAATTAAAGTATTTACATGTTTCTGCTTTTGCACATATTTTCCTTGGAGAACCCTGACAAATATAGTTGAAAATCACATATGATGAATAAAAATAAAGCAATGTCCCTATTTTTTGGTGGCAGCTATGTGACAAGTACAGCTTTCTCTTAAATGTTAAATTTACTATTCTAATAAATTCAAACTCTGAATGTTTACACTGCCCTTACACATGAAACATTTAAACAAAATCATCCAAAATGTACAAACAAAAATAAGTCTGAACATACTACACTACACATAAAAAGTATATACACAATGGGCATATATCATTTGCAATGTATCTGGTTCTTCTACATGTATGAAACGGAGCAAAAATGAAGCCCACTTAACGTTGACCGAAGTACATTTTGTATGAAGCGTGGAAGCGCTTCATTCTAAAAATGTACGCACGGTCAACGCTTTTACAACCCTATAAAGTTACAAAAAGAAGCATTCAATACTTATAATTACATTTCTAAGCTAGGATCATGAAAAAACGAATAAGGAACGAATAAGTAACAGGAAGTCGAGCGCTGAAACAGGTACATATGTTTTATTACGTTTTTTTTCACCTCTAAGAACCGACAGTTACCACCAGAGACTCAAAATAGGTGCAACGTATTACAAACGTATTATAAGCGGATAAGTAACGAATAGGTAACAGGGTATTATCCGAGCGCTGGAACAGGTACATGCGCGCTAATAGGGTCATTTCTTCTCTAAGAACACATTGTTACCACCAGAGACATGGATACAATTAAAAATCCTTGTCTAAAAGGTGCAACGTACAACAAACGTTTTATAATTGAATAGGTAACGAATAGATAACAGGGTATTAACCGAGCGCTGCAACGGGTACACACGCGGTAATAGGGTTGTTTCATCTCTAAGAACACATTGTTATCACCAGAGACATGGGCATAATTAAAAATCCTTTTCTAAAAGGTGCAATGTACAACAAACGTATTATAAGTGAATAGGTTACGAATAGGTAACAGGGTATTAACCGAGCGCTGGAACGGGTACATGCGCGCTAATAGGGTTATTTCATCTCTAAAACACATTGTTACCACCAGAGACATGGGCACAATTGAAAATCCTTTTCTAAAAGGTGCAATGTACAACAAACGTATTATAAGCGAATAGGTAACGAAAAGGTAACGAGTAGGTAACAGGATATTAACCGAGCGCTCGAACAGGTACATGCGGACTATTAGGGTAATTTCATCTCTAAGAACACATTGTTACCACCAGAGACGTGGACACAATTGAAAATCCTTTTCTAAAAGGTTTAATGTACAACAAACGTATTATAAGTGAATAGGTAACGAAAAGGTAACAGTATATTAACCGAGCGCTCGAACAGGTACATGCGCGCTAATAGGGTCATTTCATCTCTAAGAACACATTGTTACCACCAGAGACGTGGACACAATTGACATTCCTTTTCTAAAAGGCGCAATGTACAATAAACTTATTAAAAGTGAATAGGTAACGAATAGGTAAATGGGTATTAACCGAGCGCTGGAACAGGTACATGCGCGCTAATAGGGTCATTTCATCTCTAGGAACACATTCTTACCACCAGAGACATAAACACAATTAAAAAACGATTTATTTCAAGGTTCACCGTATACCCCGCGCATTAAAAGCGAATAAGTAACGAATAGGTAACAGGTTATTTACCGAGCGCTGGAACGGATACATGCGCGCTAATAGGATCATTCTACTATAAGAATACATTGTTACCACCAGAGACACGGACACAATTGAAAATCATTTTCTAAAAGGTGCAACGTACAACAAACGTACTATAAGTGAATAGGTAACGAATAGGTTACGAATAGGTAACAGGGTATTTACCAAGCGCTGGGACAGGTACATGCGCGCTAATAGGGTCATTTCATCTTTAAGAACACATTGTTACCACCAGAGACATGAACACAATCAAAAAACGATTTATTTCAAGGTGCAACGTATACCTCGTGCATAAAATGCAAATAAGGAACGAATAAGAAACAGGGTATTAACCAAGCGCTTGAACGGATACATACGCGCTAAAAGGAGTATTTTATATATAAGAACACATTATTACCACCAGAGATATGAATTTAATTAAAAATCCTTTTCTTAAAGGTGCAACGTACAACAAACGTACTATAAGTGAATAGGTAACGAATAGGTAACAGGATATTAACCGAGCGCTGGAACGGGTAAATGCGCACTAATAGGGTTATTTCATCTCTAAGAACACATTGTTACCACAAGAGACTTGAAAACAATTAAAAAAACGATTCATTTCAAGGTGCACCGAATACCCCGCGCATTAAAAGCGAATAAGTCACGAATAGGTAACAACTTATTAACCGAGCGCTGAAACGGGTACATGCGCTCTAATAGAGTCATTTCATCTCTAAGAACACATTGTTACCACCAGAGACATGGGCACAATTGATAATCCTTTTCTAAAAGGTGCAATGTACAACAAACGTATTATAAGTGAATAGGTAACAAGGTATTAACCGAGCGCTGGAACGGGTTCATGCGCTCTAATAGCGTCATTTCATCTCCAAGAACACATTGTTACCACCAGAGACATGAACACAATTAAAAAACGATTTATTTCAAGGTGCAACGTATACGTCGTGCATTAAAAGCAAATAAGGAACGAATAAGTAACAGGGTATTGTCCGAGCGCTGGAACGAGTACATATGCGCTAATAGGGGTATTTCATCTATAAGAACACATTATTTCCGCCAGAGATATGAACTTAATTGAAAAATCTTTTCTAAAAAATGCAACGTACAACAAACCTATTAAAAGCGAATAAGTAACGAAAAGGTAACGAATAGGTAACAGGGTATTAACCGAGCGCTGGAACGGGTACATGCGCGCTAATAGGATAATTTCATCTCTAAGAATACATTGTTACTATTAGAGACATGAACACAATTATAAAAAGATGTATTTGAAGGTGCACCGAATACCCCGCGCAGCAAAAGCGAAAAGGTAACGAATAGGTAACAGGTTATTTACCAAGTGCTGGAACGGGTACATGCGCTCTAATAGGGTCATTTCATCTCTAAGAACACATTGTTACCACCAGAGACATGGGTACAATTGAAAATCCTTTTTTAAAAGGTGCAACGTACAACAAACGTATTAAAATCGAATAAGTAACGAATAGGTAACAGGATATTTACTGAGCGCTGGGACGGGTACATGCGCGCTAATAGGGTAATTTCATCTTTAAGAACACATTGTTACAACAAGAGACATGTAGACAATTAAAAATCTTTTCTAAATGGTGCAACGTACAACAAACGTATAATAAGTGAATAGGTAACGAATAGGTAACAGGGTATTTACTGAGCGCTGGAACGGGTACATGAGCGCTAATAGGGTAATTTCATCTCTAAGAACACATTGTTACCACAAGAGACATGTAGACAATTAAAAACCCTTTTCTAAAAGGTGCAACGTACAACAAACGTATACAAAGTGAATAGGTAACGAATAGGTAACAGGGTATTAACCGAGCGCTGGAACGGGTTCATGCACTCTTATAGGGTCATTTCATCTCTAAGAACACATTGTTACCATTAGAGACATAACCACAATTATAAAAAGATGTATTTGAAGGTGCACCGTATACCCCGCGCAGCAAAAGCGAATAGGTAACGAATAGTTAACAGGTTATTTACCAAGCGCTGGAACGGGTACATGCGCTCTAATAGGGTCATTTCATCTCCAAGGAACACATTGTTACCGCCAGAGACATGGGCACAATTGAAAATCCTATTTTAAAAGGTGCAACGTACAACAAACCTATTAAAAGCGAATAAGTAACGAATAATTAACGAATAGGTAACAGGGTATTAACCGAGTGCTGGAACGGGTACATGCGCGCTAATAGGGTAATTTCATCTCTAAGAAACACATTGTTACTATTAGAGACATGAACACAATTATAAAAAGATGTATTTGAAGGTGCACCGAATACCCCGCGCAGCAAAAGCGAATAGGTAACGAATAGGTAACAGGTTATTTACCAAGCGCTGGAACGGGTACATGCGCTCTAATAGGGTCATTTCATCTCTAAGAACACATTGTTACCACCAGAGACATGGGTACAATTGAAAATCCTTTTTTAAAAGGTGCAACGTACAACAAACGTATTAAAAGCGAATAAGTAACGAAAATGTAACAGGGTATTTACTGAGCGCTGGGACAGGTACATGCGCGCTAATAGGGTAATTTCATCTTTTAGAACACATTGTTACAACAAGAGACATGTAGACAATTAAAAATCCTTTTTTAAATGGTGCAACGTACAACAAACGTATAATAAGTGAATAGGTAACGAATAGGTAACAGGGTATTTACTGAGCGCTGGAACGGGTACATGAGCGCTAATAGGGTAATTTCATCTCTAAGAACACATTGTTACCACAAGAGACATGTAGACAATTAAAAACCCTTTTCTAAAAGGTGCAACGTACAACAAACGTATACAAAGTGAATAGGTAACGAATAGGTAACAGGGTATTAACCGAGCGCTGGAACGGGTTCATGCACTCTTATAGGGTCATTTCATCTCTAAGAACACATTGTTACCATTAGAGACATAAACACAATTATAAAAATATGTATTTGAAGGTGCACCGTATACCCCGCGCAGCAAAAGCGAATAGGTAACGAATAGTTAACAGGTTATTTACCAAGCGCTGGAACGGGTACATGCGCTCTAATAGGGTCATTTCATCTCCAAGGAACACATTGTTACCGCCAGAGACATGGGCACAATTGAAAATCCTTTTTTAAAAGGTGCAACGTACAACAAACATATTAAAAGCGAATAAGTAACGAATAGGTAACAGGGTATTAACCCAGCGCTTGAACGGGTACATGCGCCCTTATAGGGTCATGTCATCTCTAAGAACACATTGTTACCACCAGAGACACGGACACAATTGAAAATCCTTTTCTAAAAGGTGCAACGTACAACAAACGTAATATAAGTGAATAGGTAACGAATAGGTAACGAATAGGTAACAGGGTATTAACCGAGCGCTGGAACGGGTTCTAGCGCTCTTATAGGGTCATTTCATCTCTAAGAACACATTGTTACTATAAGAGACATGAACACAATTATAAAAAAGATATATTTGAAGGTGCACCGTATACCCCGCGCAGCAAAAGCGAATAGGTAACGAATAGGTAACAGGTTATTTACCAAGCGCTGGAACGGGTAAATGCGCTCTAATAGAGTAATTTCATCTCTAAGGAACACATTGTTACCGCCAGAGACATGGGCACAATTGAAAATCTTTTTTTAAAAGGTGCAATGTACAACAAACATATTAAAAGTGAATAGGTAACGAATAGGTATCAGGGTATTTACTGAGCGCTAGAACGGGTACATGGGCGCTTATAGGGTAATTTCATCTCTAAGAACACATTGTTACCACAAGAGACATGTAGACAATTAAAAATCCTTTTCTAAAAGGTGCAAAATATTGAAAACAACACGTTATAAATTTCTTGCGTCCGAAGCGCTTTTCTGGATTTACCTTCATCAGGAACGCTCAAAGCCAAACATTTGAAATCCGAAGATGTACAAGTACCGAAACCATTGAAGAGCTGTATGTCAAAAAATGCCTTAAATAATAGCCAAATTCATCAATTTTGCCTGAGGGAGTTGAAACCTTAGTTTCTTAATAATTTATAAATTTATAAACGGACAATTTTAGTAAAGTTTGTTAAATCATGTCAGTACCGAAATACTGACTACCGAGCTGATGATACCCTCGGGGACTGATAGTCCACCAGCAGAGGTACCGACCCAGTGATGTAAAATATTGAAAACAACACGTTATTAATTTTTGCGTCCGAAGCGCTTTTCTGCAACTTACAACAAACGTAATATAAGTGAATAGGTAATGAATAGGTAATGAATAGGTAACAGGGTATTGACCGAGCGCTTGAACGGGTTCATGCGCTCTTATAGGGTCATTTCATCTCTAAGAACACAGTGTTACCACCAGAGACATGGACACAATTGAAAATCCTTTTTCAAAAGGGGCAACGTACAACAAACGTATTTAAAGCGAATAAGTAACGAATAGGTAACGAATAGGTAACAGGGTATTTACTGAGCGCTGGAACGGGTACATGCGCGCTAATAGGGTAATTTCATCTCTAAGAACACATTCTTACCTCCAGAGACTTGAAAACAATTAAAAAACGATTCATTTCAAGGTGCACCGTATACCCCGCGCATTAAAAGCGAATTAGTAACGAATAGGTAACAGGTTATTTACCGAGCGCTGGAACGGGTACATGCGCTCTAATAGGGTGATTTCATCTCTAAGAACACATTGTTACCACCAGACACTTGAAAACAATTAAAAAACGATTCATTTCAAGGTGCACCGTATACCCCACGCATTAAAAGCGAATAAGTAACGAATAGGTAACAGGGTATTTACCGAGCGCTGGGACGGATACATGCGCGCCAATAAGGTATTTTCATCTCTAAGAACACATTTTTACCACCAGAGACACGGACACAATTGAAAATTCTTTTCTAAAAGATGCAACGTACAACAAACGTATTATAAGTGAATAGGTAACGAACAGGTAACGAATAGGTAACAGGGTATTTACTGAGCGCTGGAACGGGTACATTCGCGGTAATAGGGGTATTTCATCTTTAAGAACACATTATTACCACTAGAGATATGAATTTAATAGAAAATCCTTTTCTCAAAGGTGCAACGTACAACAAACGTATCATAAGTGAATAGGTAACGAATAGGTAACAGGGTATTAACCGAGCGCTGGAACGGGTACATGCGTGCTAATAGGGTATTTTCATCTCTAAGAACACATTTTTAACACCAGAGACACGGACACAATTGAAAACTCTTTTCTAAAAGGTGCAACGTACAACAAACGTATTATAAGTGAATAGGTAACGAACAGGTAACGAATAGGTAACAGGGTATTTACTGAGCGCTGGAATGGGTACATTCGCGGTATTAGGGGTATTTCATCTATAAGAACACATTATTACCACTAGAGATATGAATTTAATAGAAAATCCTTTTCTCAAAGGTTCAACGTACAACAAACGTATCATAAGTGAATAGGTAACGAATAGGTAACGAATAGGTAACAGGGTATTAACCGAGCGCTGGAACGGGTACATGCGCGCTAATAGGGTACTGTCATCTCAAAAAACACAATTTTACCACCAGAGACACGGACACAATTGAAAATTTGAAAATTTTTGATATTTTTCCTGTTTCCATGGTTACGGCGGCCATTTTGAAAATTCCAACTTTAAAATCCAACTCTGCCTATGCCAGTTACCATTCCTGTAAAGTTTCATCCAGTTTGCTGAAAATTGTTATTTTTGAAATTTAGGACCTTTTTGCATTGTTTCCATGGTAACAAGACCTATTTTGGAAATTCCAACTCCAAATGCCACATCTACCAATGTTGCTCGTCATTACTGTGAAGTTTCATGAAGTTTTGAGCATTTGGAGAATTTTGAAAATTTTGGTGTAGTTTCCATAGCAACATAGTAGTTCCAATGATCGCCAAAATCATCCAACACCTGTACATAGTGGGCACCTACATTGTTTTAAAATATGATGATTCTGAGTTGAAGCATATCCAAACAGTTCACCAAAAACCAAAAACTTATTTTTTTTAAAATTGTGCCGTTTCCATGGTAACGGCAGCAATATTAAACTTGTCCATGCCATAATTAAAAAGGGGGAAGGATATTAAAAATCAAATAAGTAACGAATAGGTAACGAATAGGGAATAGGGAATAGGTAACGAATAGGCAACGAATAGGGAATAGGGAATAGGTAACGAATAGGCAACGAATAGGGAATAGGGAATAGGGAATAGGTAACGAATAGGCAACGAATAGGGAATAGGGAATAGGTAACGAATAGGCAACGAATAGGGAATAGGGAATAGGTAACGAATAGGCAACGAATAGGGAATAGGGAATAGGTAACGAATAGGCAACGAATAGGGAATAGGGAATAGGTAACGAATAGGTAACGAATAGGGAATAGGGAATAGGTAACGAATAGGTAACGAATAGGGAATAGGGAATAGGTAACGAATAGGGAATAGGGAATAGGTAACCAACTTGACGCCCATTAACTGAAATCCATGAAAATCCGTTTCAACTGTTTCTGACCAGTTTGTGTTCAAATTTAGAATAATACCAGTGTTTCCGGTATTCTCCAAAAATATCACATTTTATAAAGATTACTGAAAATGACAGATATAATAAGAGTATTAGAACTTTATAGTGGTATAGGAGGAATGCATTGTGCACTTCAAGGTTCGGTTATCTTAAACTTTAACTTAATAGTGATCAGGTATATAGGTTTATGACTAGTCCAAATAATTATGACATCTTGAAAGGCTATTATATTTTTTTTCTTTGACACCTTCCAAGACTTCGTAATTATTTGGACTAGGTTTATGACCACAAAAATTACTTTACCTGCACTAGTCGAAACTGATGTTCCCATAAGGCCATAACTTTTCTGTCTACTTGAATATTCAGTTTTTAAGGGGGGCACTCTAGTCCAAATAATTATGACGTCTGGGACGGCTTCCCTGAAAAAAATTAAAATAGCCTTGCCAGACGTCATAATTATTTGGACTGGGGGCACTCCAGTCATGCTTCAGTGATTCCCTATACAATCAACCAAATTTTTCCAACAAAAGCCCCCCCCCGGATCCGCCTTTGATATTCTTAAAAATAAGGTCCTTTTGGAAATATACTGGTGCATTGAGAGTAATATGAGGCAGGCATTCACCTGTGAATGGGTACGAAGCACAGGCACTTGCTTCTATCCATTGGAAGGTCGACTATAACGTTTTTTATTTTGGTTCTGTTGTTAGGGATTTTAGTGGTGACGTTATCTAAGTTATGACGTCATATTCCATGTAAACAAAGAAAAGCTGTCATCAGGTTATGTTTTTTTTTATAACAAACAATTTTCTAAAATGAATTTGTATTGAGTTCCATTCTTAGACTGATAAATATACATTTTGTACATTTTATTCAAAGTCTAATGCAAACAAGACTGGAAATGGAAGTAGATTACTGCGCAGATCCAGAAATTCAAAAACGTGACAAAAAATACTCTGAACGATTTTGAGTTCATTCATGTTCATTACTACAATAAAAAATTCGGGAAATTTTCCCGATTAAAAAAAATAAAATTATTGAATTTTCTACTGTAATAAGGTACATTTTTGTACTTCGTCCCCATAAAACCATGATAATAGAGATTTTATTACAAATGTATAAATTCAGCTTCATTTGTTAATGTTTGATTGCTCTACTTGACATCACCCTTACGGCCTTAGTAAGCCTTATGCCAAGGGATATATAGTCTCTTCTTTTTCTTTTTGGTCAACAAGGCTTCAATACTGAAGAATACATGTTGTTGCGCATGTGTAATTGAAGAAAAATTTTACAAGTTAATAATAATTTACATGTACCATACTCACAATTAGATTTAATGTTTGTTAGTCAGATATTTCTCTAATGTCCAACAGCTGTTTTGCCAGACAAGCTTAAAAAGCTGTTGGAAGTCAGAATAATCTTGCATACATTCAGATTATGTTTACAAATAATAAATTTAATGTACATCATGTACATGTTTTGTTTGAGTGTGTTTATTGGAAGCTGAAGAGAACAGACGAACATGTACATTTTTAGCTAAATTTGTCAACAGATGTGGTTTCAAAGATAATCTGAGGAAGCAAGTTCTATTAGATCTTTAAGGAATGTGCAACCATTTGTATGTCATACGTTGCATCCATGGAACAGTGTCCATGGAACATGGCTTCCAAAACTTTTTGACCTGACCATGCTGACCTTTTTCCTTAACTTATTCAATGTATATAATTACAAAAAAAATGTACTACCAACACAAACCCAACTCTAATACGGTAGTCGTGGTACCCTCTTATTACCATCTGTAAAGCTTAAATAATTAGTCTGGTTTTAATTTCCTGTGTAGTGTTTGGTTATTAATTGTTGTCCCCACTGCCACAAAAGTCACACAAAGTGAGACAGGGATTGCTTTTTCAGCAAAGCAGTCGACAATGGTCAACTATTGATAAGTTTTAAGTGTGATAGTAACTACTTGTAATATTTTCATATCAGAGAGCTACATTTTATACTAACTAGGAATATATTTTTACAGATAGTGGCATCAAATATGAAGTGGTAGCAGCAATAGATGTAAATACAACAGCAAACAAGATTTACAGACACAATTTCAAAGGAACTTACCTTATAGAAAACGGCATAGAGGTAATACAATGCTGAAACACATAACGGCACTTGATGATATAATACCCTGGCTAACACTTAGGGATAATACATGAACCGTAACAATATTGTAGCACTTACATATATATTAGTTTACATATTTTCATACTTAATGTCAAAATGTAGGATTCTTATTGGTTATAAAAAAAAACCATGACGACGTCAATTCAATGCACCACTTTGGAGTACTTCAGGGGCTCAATTTCTGTATAAAAATTGTCCTGATGAAGCCTGCCTTGCAGGCGAAACATGTAGACATAGATAATAAAATTGCAGATCTTTTGAAGTGTTGTTGTCAATTTTAATTATTATTGGTTATAAAAAGGAGATAATTTACTCTATCCCATGGTAAAAATTCTTATTACCTTTCAAAGAGAGTCTGAGACACTTGATCATTTGTGTGCTGTACTAATAAGGATTGTTGTTGTGTACAAGAGGTCAAAGTTCATTATTTTGAATTGGAAATTTAACAGATTTATAGTATTAACTAAACATATGATAAAATAGATAATACATAGCTGAGAGGGTGATAGAGCAGATTATTACCCCTCAAAAAACATAGTCAACCTTGGCTTCACTGAGTTTGACAAAGTTTTCTATGAGTAATAATCTGCTCTTTCTATCACCCATTCAGCTTTGTTATTTTTATAATTATACAAAACTATAGCATATATACATGATATAGAGGTAAAATATAATACAATGCTGTAGCATTTAGAGGTACCGGTAGTTCATTATAAAATACTGTAAACTAAGTTCATATTTTAAAAATAGATTTGACATGAATTTCAAGTCCTTGTAATGGAGTAAACTACAATTCAGAGCTAGGTTAAGAAAAAAAGTCAAACGTTTATAATCATTTATATACATGTTATCAATTTTAACTGTATGCTCTTGTTTAGAAAATATCTCCAAAATAAATTCATTCAAATTAACATGGAATAAGTTGTCAATATGAGAACAGTACATATAGTCTTCCTTTCATTGTAGAAACTGACAGTAACACAGATTGATCGAATGAAGATAGATATGATACTGATGAGCCCTCCTTGTCAACCATTCACTAGAGTTGGAAAAAAACTAGATGTTGATGATCTCAGGACAAAATCATTTCTTCATCTCTTAGATCTGTTACCTCAGTGAGTTTATCTGCTATGTAACAGTGTTAGATATGTATTACCAGAGTGAGGTCAATGTTGTGTGTTTTTTTTTCAATTTCAATCTAGCCTCACGGTCATAAAACTTTTGAGCATGATTTTTAAACTCAGACTCGAAAATCCACCAATCAAATTGCTGGATTTCATGTTTCGAGCATGATCTTTGTCCTCCGTGCACTGAGCAATGTTTTATGCCTTCAAGGCCAGATCTGTTTATACTCAGTGAGTTTAACCTGTTTAGTTTGTACAATACATTACAACTGTACATATGGTAAATAAATATGAATGAAAGGAGGTGTGAGGAATATGTCAGTGAGACAACAAACCAACAATACAAAAGTCATCTTGCACTGATTTAATAAATTTAGATAACTAAACATCGTTTGATTTTGTGATAATACATTTGTATTTTGTCATGATTATACCAAATAAAATTAGTCATGCTGTAATCATGAAAAAGATATCACTATTGAAATTCACATCCGGTGCAGTAAATTTTGAACTTAAAGTCTTTATATGCTATTACTTTATTCACAAAATTTTATATCAAAAGCATGAATCTTTTTCTTCATAAATGAATATATATGTAATAGTTCCAAACTCAGAATTTTAACAAATACATATATTGTAATCATGTTGATCAAGAGAGATTTTTGACCTGAATTAATTAAAGCTGAGGAGAATTTTAATTTATTTGTTTCAGACTGACACATTGTCCATCTTACATTCTAGTAGAAAATGTCAAAGGATTTGAAGAGTCACAAACTCGAGACTTGCTTATCAAAGCTTTACAGAAATGTCAATTTCATTTACAGGTAATAAGGTTATTTATGTCCTACCATCCACAAGTTCTTTTAGTCCTACTATCCACAAGTTCTTTATATCCTACCATCCACAAGTTATTTATGTCCTACTATCCACAAGTTCTTTATGTCCTACCATCCACAAGTTCTTTATGTCCTACCATCCACAAGATCTTTATGTCCTACCATCCACAAGATCTTTATATCCTACTATCCACAAGTTCTTTATGTCCTACCATCCACAAGTTCTTTATGTCCTACCATCCACAAGTTCTTTATGTCCTACCATCCACAAGTTCTTTATGTCCTACCATCCACAAGTTCTTTATGTCCTACCATCCACAAGTTCTTTATGTCCTACCATCCACAAGTTCTTGATGTCCTACCATCCACAAGTTCTTGATGTCCTACCATCCACAAGTTCTTTATGTCCTACCATCCACAAGTTCTTTATGTCCTACCATCCACAAGTTCTTTATGTCCTACCATCCACAAGTTCTTTATGTCCTACCATCCACAAGTTCTTTATGTCCTACCATCCATCCACAAGTTCTTAATGTCCTACCATCCACAAGTTCTTTATGTCCTACCATCCACAAGATCTTTATGTCCTACCATCCACAAGTTCTTTATGTCCTACCATCCACAAGTTCTTTATGTCCTACTATCCACAAGTTCTTTATGTCCTACCATCCACAAGTTCTTGATGTCCTACTATCTACAAGTTCTTTATGTCCTACTATCTACAAGTTCTTTATGTCCTACCATCCACAAGTTTTTTATGTCCTACTATCCACAAGTTCTTTATGTCCTACCATCCACAAGATCTTTATGTCCTACCATCCACAAGATCTTTATGTCCTACCATCCACAAGTTCTTTATGTCCTACCATCCACAAGTTCTTTATGTCCTACCATCCACAAGTTCTTTGCCAAACCCTCAATAGTTATGAGGATTTTGTAATTTCCATCAGTATACAATACAAACATATTAATTTTTATTAGGCTAATTGCATCAGGGCTTGAATGGCAGGCCTCAGAACAAACGTATAAATTGTATGGTAGCCTTTAGCATGTTTCTTTACTTGGTGTTTCAATTACATTCTTCTGAAAGTGCCTGTACCAAGGGGGGAAAATGACAATTGTTTTCCATTTGAAGCATATGCATTGTTTCATAAAATTGAAAATAAATATTTTACTAGCAATATGAATAAGAAAATGTGGTATCAGTGCCATGTGAAAACTCCCCATCCAAGTTACAATGTAAAAAAAGTCAACAAGTATATAGGTCAAAATATAACCTTCACCATGCAGCCTTGGCTCACACAGAACAGCAACTTACTGTAAAGAAGGTTATTTTTGCGGGTGCAAAATTTCACGATTTTCATTAAATAACATATATATGAAATATTTTGGTGGATTCATAACTTTTATCAATACCTTTGTATGTTCACTTTTAGTTTTGCGAAATCATTTTGTTCTATCCTCAAAAATAAGCAAAACATTTACACTCTGTGAAAATGACCCGCTATACAGTATATTATAAAAGCTATGAAGCTTTAAATTACTAGCAATGTTTATTGTCTTGAGCTGATTAACAGGTATATAATTTATGTTTTCATTGACATCAGTAATGGAAATTTCATAATTTATAATGCACATGTTTTTATATTTAACCAGGAGTTCATGTTGACACCATTACAATTTGGAATACCAAACTCAAGACTGAGGTACTACATGATTGCCAAAAGACTTCCAGTCAATCCAAATTATTCATGGTCAAATACTGAACAAGTTTGTACTTTTATTTACTCTCAACCTCTGCATTAATGGCCACAGACCACAATTAATTCCTCTATCAGTTCTTTATTACCTTTTGCATCATTAAAAAAATTGCACCATGCACTTTTGTCAATTTTTTTGTGTGTGTAATGTATAGTCCTAGTCCAAATATACATCCAAAATTCAGAAAGATTGAAGCAATCACTTTTACAAACTTAGCCAATACACATCCCTATCCCTATTGACAAGTCAAGAGATGTTCCGAAAAATGTAAATATTACCTTTTTGCACTTGGCCTAATCACTCATTCCATATCAAAATCAGTTATAATACAACATCCAAAAATTTTGTTCACCTCTCTTCTTTCATTTCCACCAAAAAAAAAAAGAAATGAGTGAGGAAGGGAAAGAAAAAGATTTAAGGAAAAATACACTCTAATTATAAGGAACTATATTCGTGGACAACGAAAAGCGTGGGTCATTAATTGTGGTCTTAGGACTAATATGGCTGACCCACCTTAATTGAATCAGTTTTCATCCTATATTTCTTGTCAATTTTACAGAATTCAGAGTTATTCAAGATTGAAAATGAAATAATTCTTTGTTCAATTTTGTTGATTTTACATGCTTATCACACAAATATTATTGCAGGGTATTTTTGTTAAGTGAAAATAACACTGACAAAACTTTCAATGATGACAAATTGTAGTGCATGATTTTCATTTATGTTCATACATATTTTTCAGCTTTGTTACTCAGTACCTAGTGTTGTGCAGCCTTACTTAAGGTACAAAATACTATGTGACACAGAAAATAGATGCTACCATACTGACAAGGGAGCTAATCCTGACATGATCTCAACGCTCACCAGCAAAAAAGAAGAAACAAATAGTTTATCACAGAACTCAGACTGTGAAAATATGACTGAATCCAAATTAGATGAGTGTACTGGGTGTTCTAAAAATAAATGTGAAGAGGAAGACTGGATGCTTGTCAGTCATAATGATGGAGAAGGTGATAGTTCAAAAACAAACAAGGGACCAGTTTTGGCTAAAAGATTAAAAACCAAACATTCATATGATACAGCAGAAGAAAAACATTCAAATGAAGATGATTCAAAACCATTGTGTTTTATGTGTGACAATGAAAGCAGATTAATGGAAGAAAGTCAGTTGTTGAGACAGGATGATGAAACAGAGACATACCATGGTAAATGTCTACAGCTACATCATTTTCTGGAGAAGCAGTCAGCAGAATACTTCAACAAACACAAATTACCTGACAAAGATCTGAAGAGATTTATTGTAATGGATGTCGTGTTTCCATGTATTAGGAAAACTATCTGCTTTACCAAAAGGTTAGTATACTTAAGATATGATGTTGAGCGTACCTCAATGGGTAAGCAACAACACAACACATCCAAAATCTAGGTCAGAGTAACTAATATTTATTCAAGCCACCACTCTCTTTGCAAGGGATTATGTTTTAGGTCACCTGGCCCAAATATCTAATTCAAGCAGTATAGTGCATGTTTATATATATATGTGTTTGATGAAAAGTATGTGCTAGATTGTTTCTGGTATGTAATCTTTTTTCTGCAAAGATAAATCAAGTCCAATCACATTATAGGATAGAGATCTTGTTAGTGGGGAACCACTGAAGTCAGTACAAGTAATAATGATTTCTGATTTCAGGTATGGTCACTATATGGAGGGAGCAGGATCAATTATCCAGATGTCAACAGAGCCGGAGGTAGTTTAATATTCCCTGTTTAACCCTTTTAATTTAAATAATGCCTGAATTAATAATTTTGGCAACTGCAGCATGTCACAGACTCACAGATAGCAATTTGAATATAGTATGTAAAGTTGATTACTATGTTGTTTTTAGCAATTTAGGTAAGAAAACATTTATCTTTTTTCTTTTTATTCTAGAAACGTGATAATTTATGATTTCACACAAGTCTGCATACAAGCATTGATTGTCAAAATAAGCAGGAGGATTCCAACTCCTGGAATCTATCTATGAAAACTTCCACTGGGTGGTTTACAATTGCAAGCACTTTTTAATGAAAGAATAACAATGATTCCACAGTATATTATACTTAAATGGATTTTTGTAGGATGTTACTGGAGCATGTCAGTTGAAAAAGGAGGCAGTAGAAAAGAAAAATAACAAGAATTGGGGAGAAAAAGAAATAGCCATAATTAGAAAATTACAACTGAGATACTTCACTCCAAGGGAGATAGCAAACCTTCTTTGTTTTCCAGAAACATTTGGTAAGTTTAGATGTAGAGCATAGCATGAAGGACTTTTTAAGGTTTTAGTGTTTTAACTAAGCTCTTTTTTGGATTGAAAATTTGGTTGTTTAAAGACATTTTTTGTGTCTAACACGTTCAAAATATATTGATATTAATATAGCATGTTTAATGGGCATACTGTGAATTCGTTCATTTTTCCTGGGTTATAATTTTTGTGCATTGAGGAAAAATTATATTCCTGTGGATCTTTCATCTTTCATATCCATTTTGTGGTTTTGCCAAAGTATTGCAATGCTTCTTACTTTACTTCCATAGTTGATAAAAGAAAAAAAGAACCAAATTATCATACAAGAACTAGGCAAACTCAACAAAAATTGTGTTGTACCTCAGATTCTCTTTAAGAATATAAGGAAATGTTTGATACAGATATGGTTTATATAAAATGGTAACATATAAGTACAGACTGTTCAAAAACAACATAACAGCATCATAAGATATGTCTGCCACTTCATACAATGTACATGAACTTATTGTTTAATTTCTATGATTTTAGATTTCCCTGAAGATGTTTCCACAATACAAAAAAACAGAGTGCTTGGGAACAGTCTAAATGTACATGTAGTATCTGTCCTGATTAGACTTCTGACAATGAAATAATCAACATCAGTGTACATATGATTTTCCTGTTTTTGTGACATACTTGTGAATCTCCTTTCATTTGACTGCTGAAGTGATTTAAAAAGTAGTCCTCATATAAGTGGGGTCTGGTACATTAGACTCTGTACTCAAAACATTTGTTTATTATTTGTAGGGTCTGCTACATCAGACTCTGTACTCAGTCAAACATTTGTTTATTATTTGTTGGATCTGATACATCAGACTCTGTACTCAGCCAAACGTTTGTTTATTATTTGTAGAGTCTGATACATCAGACTCTGTACTCAGCCAAACATTTGTTTATTATTTGTAGGGTCTGATACATCAGACTCTGTACTCAGCCAAACATTTGTTTATTATTTGTAGGGTCTGCTACATCAGACTCTGTACTCAGCCAAACATTTGTTTATTATTTATAGGGTCTGATACATCAGATTCGGTACTCAGCCAAACATTTGTTTATTATTAGCTCACCTGAAACTACTGAGCCAAATTAATCCAAACTTAGCCACAATCATCTTTGGGGTATCTAGTTTAAAAATTGTGTGGCGTGACCCGGTCAACCAACCAAGATGGCCGCCATGGCTAAAAATAGAACATAGGGGTAAAATGCAGTTTTTTGCTTATAACTCAAAAACCAAAGCATTTTGAGGAAATTTGACATGGGATAAAAAAAATTATCAGGTCAATATCTATCTGCCCTGAAATTTTCAGATGAATTGGACAATCGGTTGTTGGCTTGCTGCCCTCCAATTGGTAATTTTTAAAGAAATTTTGCCGTTTTTGGTTATTATCTTGAATACTATTATTGATAGAGATAAACTGTAAACAGCAATAATGTTCAGCAAAGTAAGATCTACAAATAAGTTAACATGACCTAAATGGTCAATCGACCCCTTAAGGAGTTATTGCCCTTAATAGTCAATTTTTAACAATTTTCATTAATTCGGTAAATTTATGTAAATTTTTACCAAATATTTTTCTCTGTTACTAATGGGCAAGGTTCATTATAGATATAATTGTAAGAAGCAAGAACGTTCAGTAAAGTAAGAACTTCCAACACATCACCATCACCAAAATACAATTTTGTCATGAATCCATTTGTGTCCTTTGTTTAATATGCACATAGACCAAGGTGAGCGACACAGGCTCTTTAGAGCCTCTAGTTTGTAGGGTCTGATACATCAGACTCGGTACTCAGCCAAACATTTGTTTATTATTTGTAGGGTCTGCTACATCAGACTCTGTACTCAGCCAAACATTTGTTTATTATTTGTAGGGTCTGCTACATCAGACTCTGTACTCAGCCAAACATTTGTTTATTATTTGTAGGGTCTGATACATCAGACTCTGTACTCAGCCAAACATTTGTTTATTACTTGTAGGGTCTGATACATCAGACTTTGTACTCAGCCAAACATTTGTTTATTATTTGTAGGGTCTGCTACATCAGACTCTGAACTCAGCCAAACATTTGTTTATTATTTGTAGGGTCTGCTACTCTTTGACAACCTTATCTCTGATTATCATGTTAGTATGACCCTTGTTTATTATTTGCCATGGTGTTTGAATTGATTGTGTCTTCTTTTGAATACAGCTGTGATAAACTAAATAAAATTATTATTATCAACCTTGCTAGGGTGTTTTGTTGTTGTCAGGATAACTCTTTGACAACCTTATCTCTGCATATCATGTTAGTATGACCCTTGTTTATTATTTGCCATGGTGTTTGAATTGATTGTGTCTTCCTTTGAATCCAGCTGTGATAAACTGAAGTGTTATTATCATCTTTACTAGAGTGTTTTGTTAATCTCAGGATATTGTGGATTCATTTATTTTTGTGGATATTAAATTGGGGAATTGAAAAATTGCATATATAGGTATATGTGTCAGTCTGGAAGGTATCATCTGACCTTGTAATGCATAGCGTTTTAATTATGTAGTATTGTTAAGAAAATATTAAGCTTCTCAATGATCAAAACTAGTGTTTGTCAAACTGCTATATATCCAACCATTTTTGTCTAGCCTTAGACTTTTGAGGAAAAAGCGAGACTAAGTGATCCTACACTCTGTGGTTAAAGTTTTTGAAATTTTAATAACTTTCTTAAACTGTACTGGATTACTACCAAACATGGACAGAAGCTTGTTTATGATCATAAGATAGTATGCAGAAGTAAATTTTGTAAAAATAGAAATTTCATTTTTTCCGTATTTTACTTATAAATGGACCTAGTTTTTCCGACTGAAACATTATATTCACTCTGTGATGTTTTATTTTCTCACCTTGCACTTTCTCATTTTGGCTGAACAATTTGTTCAAATTTTTGACCAGTTGAACAATTTGGTTTAATAAAACAAATTGCAATTTTGTCAAAATTTTGAATGAGTTGCAATTGGTGGATAGCAACACTAACAGTCCAGTCACTGTAATATTTTATGATGTATTTTAACTAGAGGCTATCAAGAGCCTGTATCGCTCACCTGATTTTACTTGGGTTTTTTGAAATCATATATAAAAAAAATATAAAATTTGGCTAAAAGTAACAACACAACCTCATAAGGAAAGGAACATTCAGGCTATGTTTGATTTCATTCAATTTAGTGGTTCTCCAGAAGAAGACTTTTGTATGCATTTCCCATAGGTTCCTATGCTAAACTAAGTCCTCCCACTGGCAGTCATCTTTGATGATGGATTGGCTACAAAGTAACAACACTTGGTCAGCACCTCATAAGGAACATTCATGCCATGTTTGGCGTCATTCCATTTAGTGGTTCACTAAAAGAAGACATTTCTATGTATTTCCCATAGGGTCCTATGTTAAACTAAGTCCCCAACTGGCGGCCATTTCGGACGATGGATCGGCTACAGAGTAACAACACTTGGTCAGCACCTCATAAGGAACATTCATGCTATGTTTTGTTTTATTCCATTCAGTGGTTCTCTAAAAGAAGTCATTTGTATGCATTTACCATAAGGTCATGTTAAACTAAGTCCCTCTGCTGGCGGCCATCTTGGATGTTTGATCGGCTACAAAGTAACAACACTTGGTCAGCACTTCATAAAGAACATTCATGCCATGTTTGATTTCATTCAATTTAGTGGTTTTCTAGAAGAAGACTTTTGTATGCATTTCCCATAGGTTCCTATGCTAAACTAAGTCCCCCCCACTGGCGGCCATCTTTGATGATGGATTGGCTACAAAGTAACAACACTTGGGCAGCACCTCATAAGGAACATTCATGCCATGTTTGGCGTCATTCCATTCAGTGGTTCTCTAAAAAAGTCATTTGTATGCATTTCCATTAGGGTCCTATGTTAAACTAAGTCCCCCGCTGGCGGCCATCTTATATGATGGATGGGCTACAAAGTAACAACACTTGGTCAGCACCTCATAAAGAACATTCATGCCATGTTTTGTTTCATTCCATTCAGTGGTTCTCTAAAAGAAGTCATTTGTATACATATCCCGTAGGGTTCTATGTTAAACTAAGTCCCCCGCTGGCTGCCATCTTGGATGTTGGATCGGTTAAAAGGTAACAACACTTGGTCAGCACCTCATAAAGAACATTCATGCCATGTTTGGCGTCATTCCATTCAGTGGTTCTCTAAAAGAAGTCATTTGTACGCATTTCCCGTAGGGTCCTATGTTAAACTAAGTCCCCTGCTGGCAGCCATCTTGGATAATGGATTGGCTACAAAGTAACAACACTTGGTCAGCACCGCATAAGGAACATTCATGCCATGTTTGGTTTCATTCCATTCAGTGGTTCTCTAAAAGAAGTCATTTGTATGCATTTCCCATAGGGTCCTATGTTAAACTAAGTTCCCCGCTGGCGGCCATCTTGGATAATGGATCGGCTACAGAGTAACAACACTTGGTCAGCACCTCATAAGGTACATTCATGCCATGTTTTGTTTCATTCCATTCAGTGGTTCTCTAGAAGAAGTTCAAAATGAAAAAAGTTAACGAGGACGACGGACGCAAAGTGGTGAGAAAAGCTTGTTTGGCCTTCGGGCCAGGTGAGCTAAAAATGAGTAGTTATTGTTGCAAACTCCATTAGAAATTTGAATTGAGATCAGTTTTAGAATAAGGGAAAGGGGATGTAAAAAAAAATTGGGAAGGGGGTGTCATTTTTTCTCCCCACAGATTTCATAAATAAAAATAAAATTTCTTCAAACAATTTTTTTAAGAGGATTAATATTCAACAGCATAGTGAATTGCTCAATGGCAAAAAATATTTTAAGTTCATTATACCACATTCATTCTGTGTCAACTATTTTATCACAATCCAAATTTAGAGCTGAATCCAGCTTGAATGTTGTGTCCATACTTGCCCCAACCGTTCAGGGTTCAACCTCTGCGGTCGTATAAAGCTGAGACCTGCGGAGCATCTGGTTTTCAAACTGGTCCAAATTGATAAGCTCCAAAGTATCAAAAATAAAATTTAATTTGAATTCAACAAAAAAAATAATTATTGGGGTTCTTTGATATGCTGAATCTAAGCATATAAATAAGTTTTCGACTTTTCTTGCACAGTTTTTAATTTGGACCTAATTGGATCTTATAATAACAAAAAAATGGAGTTCTTTGACATTTTGAGTCCAACCTGTTATCAAATTAGTCCATATTGAGGTCCAAAGAGACCAAAATAAAAATTTGTTTGATTTAATAAAAAAAAAAAAAAATTGTGAGGTTCTTTGATATGATGATTGTAAATTTATATAGGAAGATGCCATGTATTTAGATTATTGATATTGTCCCATATTAGGTAAATGTCCTATTTCAAGTATGTAAAGGGGTATTAGCTGTCAAATTCATGTTCACCGTTTTGGTTCAATTTCACGTATTTGATTTATACTAAAACGTATACTGAACACTGTGTAATGAATTTATCCTGGTTTGGTTATAAAACTTATTATATTCAAATTCAATTTAAGGACAATATCAACCAAATATATTTTAGACATTTAATCTAAAACTGTGAAAAATTAAAAATATTAGGACATATACAGCAACTCATTTTTTTATTTATTTTTTTATTAGGTCAATGGTTTAATGGGAATAATCCCAATTGACGTAATAAATAAGGGAGATAATTCCCATTGACGTAATAAATAAGAGAGATAATTTCAATTGACGTTATGAATAAGGGAGATAATTCCAATTGACGTAATAAAAATTGTACTGAAGTTTATTATGACAATATCTGCCAATCAAATTGCGAGAAATTACTCTAAATCAGGATAAAAGTTTTTGACAGCTACCAATTCTTTGTTATTTATTTTGAATTTGAATATATAAAATATTTTTGGATGGATATAAAAGTGTATTCGTCTGTCTAGTTGTGTCAATTAAATTGATTTGTAAGATCCGTGACTTAATGACATCTCGGTAGAAGCCATGTGTTTTGTGAGATAACAAAATTATGAAATGATCTTCCAAGCCAAACTTGAAGAAAAGATTAATCCTCTAATTAGATTAAAAATCAAAACAAAGAACTAAATATGAAACAAACAGTATACGCCCTGATAGAAAAAAATAAAAAGAATGAGAGAAAGAGAGAAAAATAGTCCGAAAAAGCAAAAAAACAACTGTTTTGAATATGAATATTACTATAAACTGTACAAGTCCATGTTTCCAATGAGGTTTTTTAAACTATACTACTATACTATAGTACTATATACTATGAATAACAACTTCACACCGTTTAAGTTGACAATATGCTGTAAGAAAACAGAATACGTCGGGTAAATTATCAAAATAGAATAAAAAATACTTTTTGAACAGAACTTTCAAGAAAAAAAATATCAAAATCTTACAACATGCTATATTTTATTCCAAATAGAAATTTATAAAAAAAAATGTATCCACGATCATACTACTTCTTTTTGTACTTTAACTTGCATATACACCAATGTCTTACTTTAATACGTAACTGAAATAATCATCGCTAGACTAATGTTTAAAATTACTACAACCATGCGATGGCAATCTGTATTTTTTTTTCTTTTTTTCTTTTTTTTTTTTTTTGGGGGGGGGGGGGGTCTTTTTCAACATGGAAATTAAATCCTCTTGGTATGGAAACTAATCCATAAGCTAGATTTGTTATATTCAATTTGATTGGTATCCTAATTACTTAATTGCATCTCGGTGGAAGCCATGTATATTTTGTGTGAAAAATAAATTGAAATGATTTCCCAAGCCAAACAACCTGATTGGAGTAATTGAAATTTTTGAAGATTGATCAACTTTCAGCTCAAAATTTTGATTGGATTGAAAATCAAAAGGACACACTTAACATGAAAGAAACAGTATTTCTTCTGAAAACAAGATTGAAAAAAAACCAAAAAATAACTTATAGTTTGATATTCAAAATAAAATGTATTCAATACACAAGCAAATACTAACATAATTTAAATAAAAGTATAAACTGTATATTGACATGGAAAATATAAATAGTACAAGAAATCATAACAATCAGTCCAAATATAAATAACCTTTTTACTATTGCACAGTTAGTCTTATATTTAGAAATTTTCTGAATCAGTATTTCGATCTATAAATATAACCCCAAAACAACCAATGTATAACAACAAATACAATTTTATATAACAACATAAATGCAGTGTATAACAACACATACAATGTATAGCAACATATACAATGTATAACAACAAATACAATTGTATAACAACAAATACAATGTAAAACAACAAATACAATGTAAAACAACAAATACAATGTAAAACAACAAATACAATTTTATATAACAACATATACAATGTATAACAGCAAATGCAGTGTATAACAACACATACAATTGTATAACAACAAATACAATGTATAGCAACAAATACAATGTAAAACAACAAATACAATTTTATAACAACAAATACAAATTTTTAACAACAAATTCAATTGTATAACAACAAATACAATGTAAAACAACAAATACAATTTTATAACAACAAATACAATTTTATAACAACAAATACAATTTTATAACAACAAATACTAATAGTATTGTATAACAACAAATACAATGTAAGACCGTCATGACTATATGAATAGTGCAGTCCCAATTTCTACAGAGAAACGTGTTTTGTCCGATTGTATTTTATTATTGCACATGCAAGCGTTTCTGTAAATGTTCTCATTTTTATTGATTTTTTATTATCTAGTTCACAATAATTATTATCTGAAGTCTGGACATGCATTGAAACTTTCCAAACAGATTTTCAAATTAAACACAGCTTGTAATATTTATTTTTTATGTTGCAAAATTTTGATACGCTAGAAAAAGTTTTGACTTAGTTTCACTTAAATCCATTTAGCTTTTACTAAATGTAAAAAATGAAGACCAACAATTTTATTAGTGATCCTTTAATTTAATTGTAAAAGTCTTGTTATTTTTAACTTATTTCATTCGCTATGTTTTCTGTTATATTTCCGCTATATATTGCATTTATTGCATGCATTTCATTTACAACATCTTCGTTTATTTTTCTGGGTTGCCGAAGAATTATATATAGTGTTTGATTAACTCAATATTTTATACATGTCTGTTTTCTGAAAATGTCAGTTTATAACTGTTTTGTTACAACTTCATTTTTCTGAGGCGCTCGCAAAAGTTTTTAAAGTTCACCTTTAGGGCCAATCAAATTTGATTAATTATAATTGTTTGATTAAATCTTGACAATATTTTAAGTCTTCACTTATTACAAACCAATGAAATGAGATTGTTTTAATCTGAGCAATCACGTTACTTTGATTAACCAATAGAAACACTGAACAAACCCCAAGCTGACAGGAACATCTCAAATAAATACCCTGTCATTACTCATTGCCATCATGTCATCTTTCACTCAATGTCTTCGAATTGTGAAAGTAACTTCTCAAAATTTGAAATGGAAAACTCAACTACCAGTGCTGCCATCTACGACCAAGATATCCTGACTTTGACACCAACAACTACACTGTCAGATGTTGTCGCTGCCACCATTCACGACATCAGCAGTGATAATGATAGTAGTTGTCTAGACCAATACCTTGGTACCAATGCAAGCAGTAACAGAGACCAGCATCTAACTGCTTCAGAATCATCCTGCCAGTACCTGTCTAATGAAGCTCCACCACCTGCACATAACAACCATGAACTGTCAAGCAACTATGCATATCATAAGTCATGTCAGTACCAGTCAAATACAGCCATGGTTACACCAACAAACAAGCGTCGACCATCACCAATTCAAACGACACCATCATACTTCAGTCCGAGTGGTGACAGCAGATTCAACGACTCACTATCAGGTCTACTAGGATCACCACCACCAGATAGCCCACTTGCAAGCAACCCATTTTTTGGTGATTTGCAGTATGTACTCGCTAACGAATGTAAGACTACAACAAAATCAATGCCAGATTCGCTGATGTTGACCATGACAACTCAACCACAGCCAGATGTATTCTACAGAGAACAATTGCTCCAGTCGAGGTTCAGCAAGTTGGAGCCAAGATTTCCACAAGATGTTAAGCAACTTTCAAACTTTTATCGGTACCAAGCAGCCATCGTAGAAACCGACAGATTTCGCACTCTGCATCAGCAGCCGTATTATGCTGACTACCAAAGATCACTCAATAGATACTTCGATACACAGTTACATCAATTCATGGAAAGAGTAGAAAAGAGCCTGACGCTTCTAGAGGAGTCCACAGCTGTCATCCGACAACAACCATCCATCATCAAACCACGCCCACAACTATCAAAGAAAGCTATCCGGGTAATGGAAGACTGGTACGAAAATCATCTAGAACATCCATACCCATCAGGAACAGTCATTGATCAGATAGCAGTGCAGGGTAATGTCACAGTCGAGCAAGTAAAGAAGTGGTTCGCCAACAAAAGGAACCGCAGTAACAACACTCGTACATTGACAGAGATTGCCCGTCAGAAACGTCGCCGTGCTATGCAGAAAATGTTATGAACTTTATAGTGACTATCGAACTATTAATCTAGTGCTACTGTTTGTTATTAATGTTATTGCTTATTGTTAATGAATTGATACTACTGTGCAAAATAAATAAATATAAAACTGAATTTTGTATTTTTTTAAAGTAAGAAAATATTTCTTCATCCTTAGTACAGACAATTTGTACAGTATATGAATCACAACAAAGTTAGATGGCATGATCAAGTTTTTCTCTTCCTCTTCAAACAGTTTTTAATCTTCTACAGGACTACCATAAACAAAAACTCATTGTTGAAGACCGTATACGATGAACTATAGTTGTTAATTTCTGAGTCGTTTGATCTCTTGTGGAGAGTTGTCTCATTGACAATCATACCACATATATTTTTTTATATTTAAAGTTGTCAGCATAATGGTGATCATTGCACATCTCCTTACTTTTAATACTCAGGAATAAAAAAGAATCAAAAAATACGTTCTATTCCAAAAAGATGTTATCAACTTGAACAGAAACCATTTGAAACATTCACTAAGCATATACATTTACATGCTTCCAAACTCCGCAATCTTCACTTTCATAAAAAAAAAAGCATAACATCAGCACATTGATGTGTGCTGAAAGAAGAGTTCAATACAACATAACCAATAACGATACTGACATCATATTACGCATTCAAAACATTTTTTTGAAGCGTTGATCATTCAGACTGTATATAACCTTTACTGATTGTATATCGTTAAGAGATGGTCATTATAAACAGAGGATTTGCAAGTGGATAGCAGCCATATAAGGATATGTCCCTGATAAGATTGAAACTGAAATCCAATCCCACAATTTCCAACATTGGGTGTCAGTGAAAGCAGTCTGTTAATTGAGGGGTCTTACATTTTTACCTCATTATCATAATAGTGAACTTAGTCGATCCACAATATCTAATATCTGCTCATGTGGAAGATAAATGTTGGTCACCACAAACTTAACTAAAGTCTTTGAAATAAGAAATCTATGTAAAACCGTTGATGACCTTCTTTTGTAATGGTGATGCCACCTATATTCCCCATTCAAAATCCATATTTTCAAAAAAATTGATGATCTTATATCTTGTTGTTGCTGATATAAAATCCCGGACGAAAAACTTACACAAAGTCAATGAAATGTGAACTGTAGGTCTCATTTGACTTTAGTTCCGTAAATCTGAAAATATTTGAAGTGTATGCGTATATTCAAATTCCACTCGTCTTCAGATGGTTCTATTGTGCTAACAATGTGTATCAGAGTTCAGCTATTCTTACCTTTCAATTAAACAAGCAATTGGCGAAACCCGCTTTTTTTCCTTCTTTCAAACTGACGCTGCCAACATAAAAAAGGTTATCTAGTTAAAAAGATAAATGGGATGTTTTGTGAAAAATATCATGGCGTTTCCTTTGAGATTTTCATAGTTCAGCCAGGAAAGTAAATTTTATTTAGACGTGATCATTTACTTAGAATTGAGGGGGGCAATCTGAAATGCACATATGTCATAGAGGGTTTGGATGAGGGGTTCCGGCTCAATATTCTCAGTCAACTTTTTATGCCCGCATCTAATCAATTCTAGCTTTATCTTAAAACATAGCGCTTTTCTGTGACAAGATTTATAGCCTGAAAATGATTTCAGTATTGATTTAAACAAATTGTACGATTTCTTATCTGTACAGCCTTCATTACTGACCCCCCCCCCCCCCCCCCTCATTACTGTTATCCATATTGGAGTACTCTATAACTGTTATATTTTCCAGTTATTGTTAACAGTTTTATAACACACTATTCTTTCTTTCGTCTCTATTTTTCCAGGTGATAATGACAATTTACTCTATCCATAGGCGGATTTAAAGGGGGCTCGGTGGCCCGTGCATCGGATTCAGATTTCTGCAGAGAAATTCGAGTGGAGTTTTTACCAGATTTCTTCGTTATACGGAATATCCTAGTAGTCCGTCTCCGAACTATATTTAGTTATCGTCTCCGGTTTCACTTTCGTTTTGTTTGTTTTGGTAAGTTTTCATTTCCATAATTTATTTATAATTTTATGGCATAAAATCTTACCTACTATTATAGAACATATCGATATTATTAATAGAGGTTAGTACTCATACATGCAACTGAAAAATCGTAAAAGATAAATCTGTTACAATGCCTCAACTTAACTTGAAGTAAAAGGAATGTGAATTTAGACAAGGGACATAATATAGAATAGAATAGAATACTAATAGAATATCTTTATTTACCAAATTAGGGCCCCAGCCCCAGGAGGGCATATCATACAGACAATATCATTATAAACAATATACAATTTACTTTAACAATGTTTTAACTATACTTTTATCCCAGTATAAACAGAGAATTTGATATGTGGGGCACACAATCTTTGAAATATGGATGCTACGCAGCCATGCATCACCATCATTATTATTATCTATGAAAAACCTATATTAAGAAATGACACTATAGATTTGTAACTTTCTTGTGACATAATAGAATATATCTAAAGCCACATATTTAGACCCTCCAAACAACATCCTTAATTTTCAGTGCAAAATTCCCTTTATTTTAAAAACATAAGTATAAAAATTTGACAATATATAAAATTATATATATATTGTTAAAACTTGTGACACAAGAAGAAGGCCATTTGTTGAGCCGAAATATTTGTCAACACGATTTTATAACAACATTTTCGTTTAATAACACCTTATATCAGCACCGTTGTGCAAATCTTTAGACTGATATAATTTTTTCCTTATCTGCATAGTATCGCCTATTCTAGACGATCCGGCACATAGTAAATTTGCTGGTTGGTCCTTTTTATAGACTTTTATATATATATACATATATATAGCAATTCACACTTTGAACATTATCACAATTATTATAATGCACTTTTTGAAGAATTCAGTATTTTGTCATTGTAGTAAGTTATTTTGATTTGATAAGATAATTTGATTCATTATCTAGTTTTGATTGATTTAAAAGGTTTTGTTTTTGCTTTAAATTTAATGGCAAATATTTCATATTCAAGATGAAACCAAATAAACAATTTAAGCCAATGCATTAAGGTTCTATTAGGTTGGTCTTATTTATACCGTGCAAATGGTAAAATGTTTATGTATCTCATTCTATCTATTGTACATGTAGTACTAAATTCTAATGTCACAGGTCCTCTTTTGAAAATAATTATTATTTTATCTTATGCAGTGTTTTATAATGCGACTTATTACAATTGGCCTTGTGGACAAAAAACCCAATTGAAATGGATGAAAAAAAGTGTACAGTTGATGAACTTCAAAATGTGATTACTGCTCCAACTGGTGGATTAACAATGCTACCCTCCACTGCTTATGATGAAGTATATCCAAATCTATATCTCGGAGAGGAGTAAGTGAAAAATAATGAGGATTCATAATTATTCGTTGAATTATTATTGAATACCAATTTTTTAATGGATTTCATTGATAGTCAGTGAGCCACAAGCTCAAATGGTCAACAAATTACACAATTTCTGTAGGCTTTGTACCGATATGCAGAGATCAGAAAACCATTAAATAAATCAAATATCTAAAAAAAGACAAATTTACAAAAATCGGTGAATATTGAAACCCAAAAAAATAAATGAATCCACAGTAGAAGTGATTAAATGAATTAGTCATGATTTTACAAGTTTTGATAAGGAAAGCCATTCATGTAAGTAATACACCTTCTTTTTTTTCCCTGCATCAAACATTACAATATACTTCCATATTTAAACCTGATAGAGATGATTAATAAAAGGCATATGTAATTTTTGTATTATACTGATTCAAGTTTTTGGGATGCCTGATATAGTTGGTTTTTTTTGTGGCAAATATTTTCATCCATCTTTAACATTAACAGCTTCATATATGAGTTAAATTATTATATATTGTCAAAACATTGAATATGTTTGAGAATAGAAAGGGGAATGGTCAAAGAGCAGATAACAGCTCATGGCCACCAACAGGTCTTTATCACAGTGAGAAAATCTCACACTCAGCTTCAGCTTAAGCTGGCTTCTTAATAAAAAGGTATATATTATGTACTAGTTAAGAGAAAGTGGACATCACACTAAACTCTGAAAATTATAAATTAAACTAAATGTAAAAAAAACATACAAGACTAACATTAGCCAGAAGTTCAAGACTTGGGATAGGCGCACATATATGATGGGGTTCAAATGTTTTGTGAGATATAAACTCTCCCCCTATACTTCTAGTTAATTTAGAAAAATCAAACACACAGCAATACACACAGTACAACTCAGTTTAAAAAAAGTCTTGAGTCTGATGTTACAATAGGTAAGAGAAGAAACTAACAAAATGACAATGATCAACATAAATTAAGAATATATTAAAGAACTACTAGCAGTTACTGACATACCAGCTCTAGACCTCAATTACCCGTACACTGATTGAAAGATTATGTCTTCATCATATGAAAATTAAGCACAATCCCTTCTTTAGGGGTTTAGTATCATACCACCATGAACAAAAAATATACAAGAAGAACATAACCCCATCATGGTAACAACTGGTTTAAGAATATTTTATGTTAAGTCGAATGTAATATGATTGTAACTTTGACCTTTTTATCATAGTACAATAGCACTAAGCAGAGTAGGCCTGAGAAATTTAGGAATAACTCATCTGCTTAATGTGGCACAAGGAAATTCCAATTATCATGTGAATGCAAATGATGTAATGTACCATAAAGTTAACATTGAGTATATGGGATTAGAAGCTACAGACCAAATGAACTTTGACCTTTCCATTTATTTTGAGAAAGGAGCAACTTTTATAGAAACAGGATTAAAAAGTGGAGGTAAATCTATATATGTGTCTCATGTGAATGTATAATATGGATGATCATATGTAAAAATGCATGCTTATATGAAATGATGATGTACACATATTTCAAACCATTATGGGCTCTTTAAAGATACTGTCTGTTAACTGCCAGGGTCTGGGTGATTTATCTAAAAGGAGGGATGTATTTAGTTTTCTAAAATCTGGAAACCATAACATTTATTGTCTTCAAGACACTCATTTCACAGTGGATAAAGAAAATAGTATAAGAATGTTATGGGGATATGAATGCTACTTTTCATCCTTTTCTTCAAATTCAAGAGGTGTAGCTATTATGTTTAAAAATAATTTTGAGTGGAAAGTACTTAAAGAAAAAAGGGACATTGATGGAAACTACTTAGCTTTGGATTTGGTTGTAGATAAAGTCCGTTTTACTCTCATAACTATATATGGCCCAAATACTGACAGTCCATTTTTTTATGAGCATATTATGTCAATTATTGATGATTTTGAAAATGAGTGTTTTTTTTGTTATCTGTGGAGATTTTAATCTTGTGTTAAATCCAAGTTTAGATTGTTATAATTATTTACACATAAATAATCCTAATGCTAGAGACAAACTATTAGAATTGATTGATGATAGATCTCTAGTTGACCCCTTTAGGGAACTTTTTCCTGACCTGTGTAGATACACTTGGAGAAAAAAATCACCTTTCAAACAAGCTAGGCTTGATTTTTTCTTATTTTCTGAAAACATTTTGTCGTTTTTGAAAAATTGCTGTGTAGAACCCAGTTACCGATCGGATCATTCTAGAATTATTCTAGAACTTGAATAGAATCCATTCATTAGGGGGAAAGGTTTATGGAAGTTCAATAATTCTTTGTTGTATGATGCTGACTATGTTAATGTTACCAAGGAAAAAATTTTGGATGTAAAAAAACAGTATGCAGCCTTGGTATATAATTTTGACAATATTAATGAAGTGAATAATAATGATCTTTATTTTACAATTAACAGTCAGTTGTTTTTGGAAACTCTATTAATGGAGGTGAGGGGCAAAACTATCTCATACTCTAGCTTCAAAAAGAAGGAAAGAGAGAGAAGGGAAAAAACTTTAAAAGATGACATTAATATTTTAGAAGAAAATGCAAACTCAGGTTCTATACAGCAATTGGAAGACAAAAAAAATGAACTAGAAAAATTCAGAAAGGAAAAAATGCATGGTAAAATAGTTCGATCTAGAATACAGTGGATAGAAGAGGGAGAAAAACCCACAAGTTATTTTTGTGGACTTGAATCTAAGAATTTTACCAGCAAGATTATTCCAAAGGTTGAAAAAGAAAATGGTGATATTGTAACTAACCAAAAAGAAATACTTAAACAGGTTAAAATATTTTATGAAAATTTGTACAAAAACAGAGATGTTGAATGTTGTAAACCTAAAGATATTGAAAATAGTCTACAAAATGTAAATGTTAGAAAGTTATCTTTGGATGAACAAGATAAACTAGAAGGTGAAATATCAGTTCAGGAAGCTGGTGAAACTTTAAAAAGAATGAAAAGCAATAAAACGCCTGGATCAGATGGTTTTTCAAGTGATTTTTTTTAATTTTTCTGGCCTGACTTAAAAATTTTTGTTGTAAGATCCTTGAATGCAGGGTATGATAAAGGGGAACTTTCTGTTACTCAAAAACAGGGGATAATTACATGTCTTCCAAAGGGTAACAAACCTAGACATTTTTTAATCAAAGTGATGGATATCACTCATGGAAAGATTAGAACAGAAGTTTGAATTATTTCATATTAAGGTACGGTGGGGAAAAATGAACATTTATAAAACACTATTGCTGAAAATTGCATTTACAGCAGGTCTTTATAAGGAAATTTGCTTTTCCAGTATGAGGATAAACGAGCTTGTAAAACATAAATTTAGACCGACAGCTAAAAGCTTTAAAGTGCCAACAAAAATAATCTAAAAATGTTGTTTTGGGGCATTTTTTAAGTTGAAACAGAGGTTATGTGGCATTGAAAATTAAAGTTTTAGAGTGCCTTTTGATCAAATTTTTATGTATTTTTTAAACCAATTTTATTTTTCAACGTAAACTAATTAAAAAACTAATTTAATTGAAATGTGGATTCTTTCTTGATTGCAAAAATATATATTTACTTCTAATGAAAATTCAAATGACTAAAATAGACATAATGATTGACATGATTGAGGGAAATAAACTAATAAACAATGGTTTGTTATAATTAAATAATTATAAATTTTAAAACTGTTTCAATCCAATTCCTGATAAAAAAGTGAACTAATCTAAATTGTTAATTAATTACAGATGATTATTGGAAATTTATCAAGTAAATTATAGGCCATACTTAAATACCTTTTATATATTCATATTTATATTCATATTTTTTTTTTTTATATCTTGTTAATCCATTAATCATTTATCTTTCAGATAGAATTTACAGAATTACTTTATGTAATGTAGATCAAAAGTAATTGGCAATAAATAAATCTATCATCCTTATAAATATCAAACAAACAATACACACATTTGTGTAATCAATTATGAGGTCAAATACTGGTGTATTAAGAATTAGATGCATAATGTAGTGGTATGTAATTATGTAAGACTGAGGTTGATAGGTAATGTGGTCAATTTGATTGGCAGTTTAGGAGGTGGGGCATTGTAATTAAAGGTCCACCTTGCCTCTGATTGTTTAGTGATAATGACAGTTGTCAATCATACTAGTTGAATCAATACCCACTTACCTAACCAAATGCTTTTTAAAAAGCCTGCACATCAACACACCTGAATGACATACATTCTTGAATGAACTGCTCCAATAATATACCCAGTTTTTTTTCAGTTTATTTGTGTATTATGTGCACATACATGAGAACTATAGGGAACTATATTTTAGTGTGAATACATTTAGTAACAGTAGCTAACCTGTCCTGTTGTTAGGGAGGGTGGTGCCTAAGTAAAGATTTAGAACAAGTTCTAATCTTTCCAAAAAACTGGCGCCCTATATCTTTGCTTAATACTGTATATAAAATTGGCTCTGGGGTTATAGCAGGAAGATTTAGAACAGTTTTGACTAAACTTATTGATACTGATCAGACAGGTTTTATGAGTGGAAGATATATTGGGGAAAATCTAAGATTGATCTATGATATCATGGAATATACTGAAGATAATGATATACCAGGCCTTTTATTGCTGATAGATTTTGAAAAAGCCTTTGATTCCATTTCATGGGAATTTCTTTTAAATGTATTGAAATTTTTTAATTTTGGCGATTCTATTATAAATTGGGTGAAAGTGCTCTATCAAAACATTAATTCAGCAGTCATTCAGGGAGGGAATCTTTCAGACTTTTTCACTGTTGAACGGGGTTGTAGGCAAGGTGATCCATTATCGCCTTATCTTTTCATTCTTTGTGCTGAAATTTTAGCGTTAAAAATAAGAGATAACAAAAATATAAATGGAATCAAAGTTCTTGATGTTGAACAAAAACTCTCCCAGTTTGCTGACGATACATCACTACTTTTAGATGGTAGTGAAGAATCTTTAAATGAGGCATTATTGGAACTAGATTGGTTTGCTAAAATTTCTGGTTTGAATATAAATTTTTCAAAAACTCATGTCATTTGGATTGGAAGTAAAAAGTACAGCACAGCTCTAGACACTTTGTACAAATCAAAATCTTACTTGGGGAAGCACATCCTTTAAATTATTGGGTGTTAATTTTGATGTTGATTTAGAAAAACTAGTTAAAATCAATTATGATGAAAATATTGTAAAAATAAAAAGACTAGTCAAACAATGGTCTAGACGTAACATTACTGTTATTGGTCGAATTACTGTTGTAAAGACACTTATGTTGCCAATTTTAAATCATTTAATATTGTCACTACCTAATCCAAGTGAAGATATTATTAAACAGATAAATGAACTGATGTATAAGTTTATTTGGAACTCACCAGTTCATAGAGTGAAAAAAGATGTAATACAAAAAGATTATTGTGATGGAGGCTTAAAAATGATTAATTTACATGTTTGAAATGTACTTGGATTAGAAGAATTTGTAGAAATGATTGTAAATGGCGAAATATATTTTTGTCATATGTTGATAAAGATAGATTATTTAGTTGTGGTAATAGCTATTTAAAGCAACTACAGCAAAGTATTAAGAATAAATTTTGGAAAGATGTACTGGGTGCTTGGCAAATGGTAATTGAAAAAGAAATGAATTTGCACGACTGGGAATATTTTCTTTCCAGTCCAATTTGGATGAATAACCTATTCCAAATTGATAACAAACCAGTTTTTTTCAAAGATTGGCATAGTAAGGGTATTTTATATGTAAATGATAGTGTGGGGGAGAATGGTACGTTTCTAAATTTTTATCAATTTCAGGAGTGTTTTCAGATGGATATAGACATCATGAAATATAATAGCATAATTTCTATGCTAACTAAGACTTCCAAAAAAATTAAAAGGGGAGATTATAAATTAGTATCTCCTTTCATACCATCAGTTATAAAGACCATTCTCAAAAGCAAAAAGGGATCAAAAGATATGTATTTGGTGCTAAACAAAAACAACACTGTTCCTACAGGAGTAAAAAGATGGGAAGCAATTTTAGTTTTAGAAAATCAAAACTGGAAAAAGATTTTCAACTACCATTTGCTATTACAAAAAATACTAAGCTACAATGGCTTCAGTATAGAATTAATCATAAAATTCTGGCAACAAATACGTTTTTAAACAAAATTGGGATTGTGCAAAACCCATATTGTACTTTTTGTAAGACTGAACTTGAATCAATTGAACATATACTGTGGGATTGTTATTATGTACAACAATTTATTGAGCAAACTGAAATGTGGTTTCTCCATAACGGTATTAGTATACCATTTACACAGGATATTTTTTTGTTTGGAAATTTAACACGAATGTACAAAGGTGACCCTCAAAACAATATTTTTCTCTGGATTAAACAATATATATATAATACACGATATTTTAAAGGAGAGTTAAGTTTAACAGCATTGATTGAAAAAATAAAGCATCATTATATTTTGGAGAAGAAGATATCAGTTAAAAATAAATGTTTTGAAAAGTTTAATCAAGCTTGGTGCATTTACCAAGAGGCTTTACAGGATACTATGGTGGATTAGCAACTATGAAAAAATTGGCAGACATCAAAATGATTTTTGTTTTTTTTATATTGGTTTTTTGTTGCTTTTTTTGTTTTTTTTCTTTTTCTTTAATCATCTTTTAATTCTTTTATTTATTAATTCTCTATATTTTTTTTGTATGTTCTTTTTATTAAGATACAATTATAAAATCCAAACAAAATGTTATTTTTCAAGTTCTATACATTTTCTAATAGGTTGTATTATATTACATTTATATATACATATGAACTTATTGTTTGATAACTGTACTGTTGTATATTACATTGTATATATGTTGGATAAAAAAAAAAAAAATCAAAAATCAAAAAAATCTATATATATATATAAAAAGATGTGGTATGATGCCAATGAGACATTTCTTCAAAAGAGATCAAACAAATATGGGTCACTGTACAACCTTCAACAATGAACAAATCCCATAAAGTATATTTATCATTTTATTAAACTGGTGATATAGACGATTTCCCATGAGAGAACAGCCAGGTGGCGCTGTCCAAGGTCATTGCGGTCACGTTGTTGTCCGAGGTCGTACGTGCAAATTTATGAGCTTGATTAGTTTTTGACATTTTCATCCGTTATATATATTTGTTGGACTTACTGGATTTTTCTCTTTATTTATTAACAATTTTGATTGATGGATATTCTATAATTTTTGTGTGATGGTTTAAAAAACCGTGTGGATTTAATAGATTAACACTGCTATATTGACCAAAGTGGTCATCAAAATGGCGGATAGTAATATTGGTGATTCGACGTCCGAAAGGAACAATTTTGCCGAAATGGTAAAACGTCGTACAAAAGAGATATATAAAATAAAATCAGGAAAGGTTTCTGAAACAGTGGGAAACCACGATACCGATATGAACACTAGAAGTATAAATAGAAGTTCGGATGCAATGCGCATGCCCGAGGGAAGTACAATTCTACGCATGTCCGGCAACCCGGAAAGCGAAAGTGAAACTAACGATCATGAAAACAATAACAGTCCTACAATGAAGGACATGATGAACAAATTTTCCAGTATGGAAAAGTCCCAAACAGAAATAATGGCTAATTTAGCCGTGAACATTTTGCAATTGCAAGACAAAGTTAGTGGAAAAGAGTTGAATAAAACTAAAACTCATTCACAAAAAGAGTCCGATAGGACAAGAACTGTTAGTGTCAGTGACATTCCTGAATTGTCAGACATATCAGATGATGATATGGAGTCTGAGGAGGAACAAGATGACCAAGATGTTGGTTGTTCTCTTGATCAAATGTTGGATGAGGTAGACGAAGACTTTTTTCTAGAGTTAGAGAAAGAGTACCAAGAGGACAAAAAGTTTGGTCCTGAGATAGATAGTGCTATGGCAAAACTTGCTGAAACAGCTATAGAGAAACCCTTGAAAGACGAGGAGTATCAAAAGTTAGCAGACAAGTATTTGGTGCCTGAAAATTGCAAAAAGATAAAGGTATATTTTCAGGTTATATATTATATTGCTTTAGATATATAAAGTATAGTTAAGATTAAGCAAAATAAAGCAAAAACGTATATTTATAATTGAACGATAATGTTTTTGTGATTGAAGTTCGTTTTTATTCAACGGTACTATTAATTCTATTATCATGATAAAATGGTCAAGCATTTATGAATGCTCAATTGATTTTTTAGGTACCTCTGGTAAACAGAGAATTATGGAAGGTGCTAAAAACCAAACGAGAAGGAGATGTGGCGATGCAAAAGGTGACTCAGACATGTAGTTCAGCATTGGTCATGGTACTCAAGGCTTTGAATATTATTAAGACAAAAGGGGACATGAGTGAAACCAAACCCATATTCAAAGACTTGTTTAAAGTTTTAACGCATGGGATATGTACAGCAAACAGGAAAAGAAAGCAGATGATAAGGCCTATAGTCCCAGGGAAATACAGGAAATTGTGTGAAGTAGACACACCTGTTACAGAATTTTTGTTCGGTGACAATCTGGATGAAAAGGTGGACAAATTGGACAAAGATGACAAAAGGTCAGACAAGTTATCTATGGAATCAGGAGGTGTTTTTTTAGGGAAAAGAAAGCACAATTGGTCAAAGGACAGTCATTGGGGTCCAGCAAAAGACAAAAACTGGCCAAAAGACAAATTCTGGCCAAAGGACAAATTCTGGGCAAAAAACAAAAAGAAACTGAAGAAACCAAAGACAATACATTAAATGTATCTGTAAGTACTTGTATGTTCAAGTTTTACAATACTCCAGATAATTTTATTGGAGGACAGATTTCAGTATTCATTCAAAACTGGGATTTACTAACTTTGGATAAGTGGATAAGAAATGTTTTAACTGGTTATACAATTGAACTAGACAATATACCATTTCAAAATACTATTCCAAAAACAATTGAATTTAATGAACACGAAAGTGATTTAATTCAGAAAGAGATTGAAAAGTTTTTAAGGAAACAAATTATTGAAAAAGTGTCAAATACATGTAATGATACTCATGGATATTATTCTAACATTTTCATTAGACCTAAAAAGGATGGTAGTGTTAGAGTAATTTTAAATCTCAAATCTTTCAATGATAATGTTGTCAAAAAACATTTTAAAATGGAAACTCTGCATACTGCTATTAACAACATTAAATTAAACCAATTTATGGCTTCAGTTGACTTGAAAGATGCGTATTATAGTGTACCAATACAAGAAAGTGATAAAAAATATCTAAGATTTAGATGGAAAAATGATCACTACCAATTCAAAGTACTTCCACAAGGGTTATCGAGTAGCCCAAGGGTTTTTACCAAATTGTTAAAACCTGTTTATGGAAAATTACGTGAAATGGGACACGTCAATGTGCCTTATATTGATGACAGTTTGTTATTGGGTGATACATATCATGAGTGTTTGAAAAATATTGAAGATACTGTTACTTTATTAGATGGATTAGGATTTACAATTCATCCTGAAAAATCAGTATTTTTACCCACTCAAGAAATTGTTTTCCTAGGGTTCATTATAAACACATTAAATATGACTTTACAGTTAACTCTTGAAAGGAAAAAGAATTTAATAGAACAATGTAAACTGCTTCTCTATCAAAAGAAAGTAACAATTAGAGATTTAGCACGAGTAATAGGAAAAATGGTAGCTAGTGAACCAGGGGTGAAATATGCTCCTTTGTATTTCAAGGATTTAGAACATTTTAAAGATAAGTCCTTGAAAGGTAATCAAGGCAATTTTGATGCGATTATTGAGTTGGATATTAAAAGTAAAGAATTACTTCATTGGTGGATTGATAATATTATGTCCAGCTGCAAGTCGATGACTATTTCACAACCATCAGTTATTTTTTATAGTGACGCTAGTAAGACTGGTTGGGGTGGTTTTAATAAAACCAACCAATTGACTGATAATGGGTTTTGGACTCATGATGAAATTTTTGAACATATCAATTTTTTAGAATTGAAAGCAGCTTTATTAACATTGCAATCTTTAGGACATATGCTTCATGATACACATATACGTTTGTATGTTGATAACACAGTGGCATTATCTTATATACACAATTTTGGGGGACGTATACCTTCTTTACATAATCTTACTAAAGAGATTTGGTACTGGTGTGTTGATAGGAATATTTGGCTAAGTGTTGCACATATTCCAGGGAAAGACAATGTTACAGCTGACAAATTGTCTAGAAAACTTAATGAGGATATGGAGTGGATGTTAAAACCAGAGGTTTTTGAGATAATTGAACAAGTGTTTGGCAAAATAACAGTTGATTTGTTTGCATCTGGCTTTAATAAACAAAAACAACGGTATGTGTCTTTTTTGCCAGATGTAAATGCAATGGCTATTGATGCTTTTACTTTTTCATGGACAAGTTCTGATGTTTATTATATTTTTCCTCCTTTCAGTCTTCTGGGAAAAGTGCTGCAGAAGTTAATTACAGACAAAGTCAACAAAGCATTGATTGTAGCACCAATTTGGACAACTCAAGTATGGTTTCCAATTCTTCTACAGCAGACTTGTCAACAACCATACTTACTACCACAAAAAAGTTTAATATTTCCAGGAAATCTACAAAAACTACATCCAGTGAAAAATCTTCAACTTGGGATTTTTTGTGTGTCAGGGAACATCTCCAAAGTAAAGGAGTTTCAAACAATGTTGCCGACATCATTCTACAATCATGGAGATCTAGTACATCACAACAATATAAATCATATCTCAAGAAATGGAAACTATTTTCAAGTGAAAGGGAAATTAATTTGTTTGATCCCCCTACCGAAGTGATACTTGAGTTTTTAAATTCCTTATTTGAACAAAATGTAGGTTACAGTGGTATAAATACTGCTAAATCGGCTATTTCAGCATTGTGTAGTTTAGTTAGTAATAGAAATATTGGTAAAGAAACTTTAGTTAAAAGGTTTATGAAAGGTGTTTTCACTAAAAAACCTAGTTTACCAAAATATAGTAAAATTTGGGATGTTAACAAAGTATTAACATATTTTGATAAAATATCGGACAATGAACAGTTGTCTTTATTAGAGTTATCACAAAAACTAGCTATGTTGTTTATGTTATTGAGTGGACAAAGATGTCAAACTATATATAAATTAGAATTAGATAATGTTCAAATTGAAGGAGACACAATGGTTGCTTATGTTAGTGAATTGTTAAAACAAACTAAACCTGGTGTACATATGAAACCTTTAGTATTTGATAGATATATTATTAATGAAAAATTGTGTATTTTGAGAACTTATGAGGAGTATGTAAGGAAAACAGAAACTCTC